>NW_027453834.1:242500-407406 GCF_040206685.1 Ascaphus truei
GAAGCATTATACCCCCGCCCTCTGTCCCGTAACGGCGTCTGTACCCAGGAAGCATTATAGCCCCGCCCTCTGTCCCGTAACGGGCGTCTGTACCAGGAAGCATTATACCCCCGCCCTCTGTCCCGTACCGGGCGTCTGTACCCAGGAAGCATTAACCCCCGCCCTCTGTCCCGTACCGGGCCGTCTGTACCAGGAAGCATTATACCCCCGCCCTCTGTCCCGTAACGGGCGTCTGACCCAGGAAGCATTATATCCCCCGCCCTCTGTCCCGTAACGGGCGTCTGTACCCAGAAGCATTATACCCCGCCCTGTGTCCGTAACGGCGTCTGTACCCAGGAAGCATTATACCCCCGCCCTCTGTCCCGTAACATGCGTCTGTACCCAGGAAGCATTATACCTCTGACCCTCTGGTCCCGTATTGGGCGTCTGTACCCAGGAAGCATTATACCCCCGCCCTCTGTCCCGTAACGGGCGTCTGTACCCAGGAAGCATTATAACCCCCGCCCTCTGTCCCGTATTGGGAGTCTGTACCAGGAAGCATTATACCCCCGCCCTCTGTCCCGTAACGGGCGTCTGTACCCAGAGAAGCATTATACCCCCGCCCTCTGTCCTGTAACGGGCGTCTGTACCCAGGAAGCATTATACCCCCGCCCTCTGTCCCGTAACGGGCGTCTGTACCAGGAAGCATTATACCCCCGCCCTCTGTCCGTAACGGGCGTCTGTTACCCAGGATGCATTATACCCCCGCCCTCTGTCCGTACCGGGCGTCTGTTCACCAGGAAGCATTATACCCCCGCCCTCTGTCCTGTAACGGGCGTCTGTACCCAGGAAGCATTATACCCCCGCCCTCTGTCCGTACCGGGCCGTCTGTACCCAGAAGTATTATACCCCGCCTCTGTCAGGGTCTACACAGGAGCTTATACCCCGCCCTCGTCCGTAACGGGCGTCTGTACTCAGAAGCATTATACCCCCGCCCTCTGTCCCGTAACGGGCGTCTGTACCCAGGAAGCATTATACCCCCGCCCTCTGTCCCGTAACGGGCTTCTGTACCAGGAAGCATTATACACCCGCCCTCTGTCCCGTATTGGGCTTCTGTACCCAGAAGCATTATACCCCCGCCCTCTGTCCCGTACCGGCGTCTGTACCCAGGAAGCATTATACCCCCGCCCTCTGTCCCGTAACGGGCGTCTGTACCCAGGAAGCATTATACCCCGCCCTCTGTCCCGTAACGGGCGTCTGTACCAGGAAGCATTATACCCCCGCCCTCTGTCCTGTAAGGGCGTCTGACCGGGCGTCTGTACGACCCAGGAAGCATTATACCCCGCCCTCTGTCCCGTATGGGCGTCTGTACCCAGAAGCATTATACCCCCGCCCTCTGTCCCGTAACGGCGTCTGTACCCAGAAGATTATACCCCGCCCTCTGTCCCGTAACGGGCGTCTGTACCCCAGTCAGAAGCATTATACCCGCCCTCTGTCCCGTAACGTGGCGTCTGTACTCAGGAAGCATTATACCCCCGCCCTCTGTCCCGTAACGGGTGTCTGTACCCAGGAAACATTATACCCCCGCCCTCTGTCCCGTAACGGGCGTCTGTAACCAGGAAGCATTATACCCCCGCCCTCTGTCTTGTAACGGGCGTCTGTACCCTGGATGCATTATACCCCCGCCCTCTGTCCCGTAACGAGCGTCTGTACCCAGGAAGCATTATACCCCCGCCCTCTGTCCCTTATACCCCCGCCCTCTGTCCCGTAACGAGCGTCTGTACCCAGGAAGCATTATACCCCCGCCCTCTGTCCCTTAACGGGCGTCTGTACCCAGGAAGCATTATACCCCCGCCCTCTGTCCCGTAACATGCGTCTGTACCCAGGAAGCATTATACCCCCGCCCTCTGTCCCTTAACGGGCGTCTGTAACCAGGAAGCATTATACCCCCGCCCTCTGTCCTGTAACGGGCGTCTGTACCCAGGAAGCATTATACCCCCGCCCTCTGTCCCGTAACGGGCGTCTGTACCCAGGAAGCATTATACCCCCGCCCTCTGTCCCGTAACGAGCGTCTGTACCCAGGAAGCATTATACCCCCGCCCTCTGTCCCTTAACGGGCGTCTGTACCCAGGAAGCATTATACCCCCGCCCTCTGTCCCGTAACGGGCGTCTGTACCCAGGAAGCATTATACCCCCGCCCTCTGTCCCGTAACGGGCGTCTGTACCCAGGAAGCATTATACCCCCGCCCTCTGTCCCGTAACGGGCGTCTGTAACCAGGAAGCATTATACCCCCGCCCTCTGTCCCGTAACGGGCGTCTGTAACCAGGAAGCATTATACCCCGCCCTCTGTCCCGTAACGGGCGTCTGTAACCAGGAAGCATTATACCCCCGCCCTCTGTCCCGTAACGGGCGTCTGTAACCAGGAAGCATTATACCCCCGCCCTCTGTCCCGTAACGGGCGTCTGTACCCAGGAAGCATTATACCCCCGCCCTCTGTCCCGTAACGGGCGTCTGTACCCAGGAAGCATTATACCCCCACCCTCTGTCCCGTAACGGGCGTCTGTACCCAGGATGCATTATACCCCCGCTCTCTGTCCTGTAACGGGCGTCTGTACCAGGAAGCATTATACCCCCGCCCTCTGTCCCGTACCGGGCGTCTGTACCCAGGAAGCATTATACCCCCGCCCTCTGTCCCGTAACGGGCGTCTGTACCCAGGAAGCATTATACCCCCGCCCTCTGTCCCGTAACGGGCGTCTGTAACCAGGAAGCATTATACACCCGCCCTCTGTCCCGTAACGGGCGTCTGTACCCAGGAAGCATTATACCCCCGCCCTCTGTCCCGTAACGGGCGTCTGTACCCAGGAAGCATTATACCCCCGCCCTCTGTCCCGTAACGGGCGTCTGTACTCAGGAAGCATTATACCCCCGCCCTCTGTCCCGTAACGGGCGTCTGTACCCAGGAAGCATTATACCCCCGCCCTCTGTCCCGTAACGGGCGTCTGTACCAGGAAGCATTATACCCCCGCCCTCTGTCCCGTAACGGGCGTCTGTACCAGGAAGCATTATACCCCCGCCCTCTGTCCCGTAACGGGCATCTGTACCCAGGAAGCATTATACCCCCGCCCTCTGTCCCGTAACGGGCATCTGTACCCAGGAAGCATTATACCCCCGCCCTCTGTCCCGTACCGGGCGTCTGTACCAGGAAGCATTATACCCCCGCCCTCTGTCCCGTAACGGGCGTCTGTACCCAGGAAGCATTATATCCCCCGCCCTCTGTCCCGTAACGGGCGTCTGTACCCAGGAAGCATTATACCCCCGCCCTCTGTCCCGTAACGGGCGTCTGTACCCAGGAAACATTATACCCCCGCCCTCTGTCCCGTAACGGGCGTCTGTACCCAGGAAGCATTATACCCCCGCCCTCTGTCCCGTAACGGGCGTCTGTACCAGGAAGCATTATACCCCCGCCCTCTGTCCCGTAACGGGCGTCTGTACCCAGGAAGCATTATATCCCCCGCCCTCTGTCCCGTAACGGGCGTCTGTACCCAGGAAGCATTATACCCCCGCCCTCTGTCCCGTAACGGGCGTCTGTAACCAGGAAGCATTATACCCCCGCCCTCTGTCCCGTAACGGGCGTCTGTACCCAGGAAACATTATACCCCCGCCCTCTGTCCCGTAACGGGCGTCTGTACCCAGGAAGCATTATACCCCCGCCCTCTGTCCCGTAACGGGCGTCTGTACCCAGGAAGCATTATACCCCCGCCCTCTGTCCCGTACCGGGCGTCTGTACCAGGAAGCATTATACCCCCACCCTCTGTCCCGTAACGGGCGTCTGTACCCAGGAAGCATTATACCCCGCCCTCTGTCCCGTATTGGGCGTCTGTACCCAGGAAGCATTATACCCCCGCCCTCTGTCCCGTAACGGGCGTCTGTACCCAGGAAGGATTATACCCCCGCCCTCTGTCCCGTAACGGGCGTCTGTACCCAGGAAGCATTATACCCCCGCCCTCTGTCCCGTAACGGGTGTCTGTACCCAGGAAACATTATACCCCCGCCCTCTGTCCCGTAACGGGCGTCTGTACCCAGGAAGCATTACACCCCCGCCCTCTGTCCCGTACCGGGCGTCTGTACCCAGGAAGCATTATACCCCCGCCCTCTGTCCCATACCGGGCGTCTGTACCCAGGAAGCATTATACCCCCGCCCTCTGTCCCGTAACGGGCGTCTGTACCCAGGAAGCATTATACCCCCGCCCTCTGTCCCGTAACGGGCGTCTGTACCCAGGAAGCATTATACCCCCGCCCTCTGTCCCGTAACGGGCGTCTGTACCAGGAAGCATTATACCCCCGCCCTCTGTCCCGTAACGGGCGTCTGTACCCAGGAAGCATTATACCCCCGCCCTCTGTCCCGTAACGGGCGTCTGTACCCAGGAAGCATTATACCCCCGCCCTCTGTCCCGTACCGGGCGTCTGTACTCAGGAAGCATTATACCCCCGCCCTCTGTCCCGTAACGGGCGTCTGTACCCAGGAAGCATTATACCCCCGCCCTCTGTCCCGTAACGGGCGTCTGTACCAGGAAGCATTATACCCCCGCCCTCTGTCCCGTAACGGGCGTCTGTACCCAGGAAGCATTATACCCCCGCCCTCTGTCCCGTAACGGGCGTCTGTACCCAGGAAGCATTATACCCCCGCCCTCTGTCCCGTACCGGGCGTCTGTACCCAGGAAGCATTATACCCCCGCCCTCTGTCCCGTACCGGGCGTCTGTACCAGGAAGCATTATACCCCCGCCCTCTGTCCCGTAACGGGCGTCTGTACCCAGGAAGCATTATATCCCCCGCCCTCTGTCCCGTAACGGGCGTCTGTACCCAGGAAGCATTATACCCCCGCCCTCTGTCCCGTAACGGGCGTCTGTACCCAGGAAGCATTATACCCCCGCCCTCTGTCCCGTAACATGCGTCTGTACCAGGAAGCATTATACCCCCGCCCTCTGTCCCGTAACGGGTGTCTGTACCAGGAAGCATTATACCCCCACCCTCTGTCCCGTAACGGGCGTCTGTACCAGGAAGCATTATACCCCCACCCTCTGTCCCGTAACGGGCGTTTGTACCCAGGAAGCATTATACCTCTGCCCTCTGTCCCGTATTGGGCGTCTGTACCCAGGAAGCATTATACCCCCGCCCTCTGTCCCGTATTGGGCGTCTGTACCCAGGAAGCATTATACCCCCGCCCTCTGTCCCGTAACGGGCGTCTGTACCCAGGAAGCATTATACCCCCGCCCTCTGTCCTGTAACGGGCGTCTGTACCCAGGAAGCATTATACCCCCGCCCTCTGTCCCGTAACGGGCGTCTGTACCAGGAAGCATTATACCCCCGCCCTCTGTCCCGTAACGGGCGTCTGTACCCAGGATGCATTATACCCCCGCCCTCTGTCCCGTACCGGGCGTCTGTACCCAGGAAGCATTATACCCCCGCCCTCTGTCCTGTAACGGGCGTCTGTACCCAGGAAGCATTATACCCCCGCCCTCTGTCCCGTACCGGGCGTCTGTACCCAGGAAGTATTATACCCCCGCCCTCTGTCCCGTAACGGGCGTCTGTACACAGGAAGCATTATACCCCCGCCCTCTGTCCCGTAACGGGCGTCTGTACTCAGGAAGAATTATACCCCCGCCCTCTGTCCCGTAACGGGCGTCTGTACCCAGGAAGCATTATATCCCCCGCCCTCTGTCCCGTAACGGGCGTCTGTACCCAGGAAGCATTATACCCCCGCCCTCTGTCCCGTAACATGCGTCTGTACCAGGAAGCATTATACCCCCGCCCTCTGTCCCGTAACGGGTGTCTGTACCAGGAAGCATTATACCCCCGCCCTCTGTCCCGTAACGGGCGTCTGTACCCAGGAAGCATTATATCCCCCGCCCTCTGTCCCGTAACGGGCGTCTGTACCAGGAAGCATTATACCCCCACCCTCTGTCCCGTAACGGGCGTTTGTACCCAGGAAGCATTATACCTCTGCCCTCTGTCCCGTATTGGGCGTCTGTACCCAGGAAGCATTATACCCCCGCCCTCTGTCCCGTATTGGGCGTCTGTACCCAGGAAGCATTATACCCCCGCCCTCTGTCCCGTAACGGGCGTCTGTACCCAGGAAGCATAATACCCCCGCCCTCTGTCCCGTACCGGGCGTCTGTACCCAGGAAGCATTATACACCCGCCCTCTGTCCCGTAACGGGCATCTGTACCCAGGAAGCATTATACCCCCGCCCTCTGTCCCGTAACGGGCGTCTGTACCCAGGAAACATTATACCCCCGCCCTCTGTCCCGTACCGGGCGTCTGTACCAGGAAGCATTATACCCCCACCCTCTGTCCCGTAACGGGCATCTGTACCCAGGAAGCATTATATCCCCGCCCTCTGTCCCGTAACGGCATCTGTACCCAGGAAGCATTATACCCCCGCCCTCTGTCCCGTAACGGGCGTCTGTACCCAGGAAGCATTATACCCCCGCCCTCTGTCCCGTAACGGGCGTCTGTACCCTGGATGCATTATACCCCCGCCTCTGTCCCGTAACGGGCGTCTGTACCCAGGAAGCATTATACCCACGCCCTCTGTCCCGTAACGGGCGTCTGTACCAGGAAGCATTATACCCCCGCCCTCTGTCCCGTAACGGGCGTCTGTACCCAGGAAGCATTATACCCCCGCCCTCTGTCCCGTAACGGGCGTCTGTACCCAGGAAGCATTATACCCCCGCCCTCTGTCCCGTAACGGGTGTCTGTACCCAGGAAGCATTATACCCCCGCCCTCTGTCCCGTAACAGGCGTCTGTACCCAGGAAGCATTATACCCCCGCCCTCTGTCCCGTACCGGGCGTCTGTACCAGGAAGCATTATACCCCCGCCCTCTGTCCCGTAATGGGCGTCTGTACCCGTGAAGCATTGTACCCCCGCCCTCTGTCCTTTAACGGGCGTCTGTACCCTGGATGCATTATACCCCCGCCCTCTGTCCCGTAACGGGCGTCTGTACCCAGGAAGCATTATACCCCTGCCCTCTGTCCCGTACCGGGCGTCTGTACCAGGAAGCATTATACCCCCGCCCTCTGTCCCGTAACGGGCGTCTGTACCCAGGATGCATTATACCCCCGCCCTCTGTCCCGTAACGGGCGTCTGTACCCAGGAAGCATTATACCCCCGCCCTCTGTCCCGTAACGGGCATCTGTACCAGGAAGCATTATACACCCGCCCTCTGTCCCGTAACGGGCGTCTGTACCCAGGAAGCATTATACCCCCGCCCTCTGTCCCGTACCGGGCGTCTGTACCCTGGATGCATTATACCCCCGCCCTCTGTCCTGTAACGGGCGTCTGTACCCAGGAAACATTATACCCCCGCCCTCTGTCCCGTAACGGGCGTCTGTACCCAGGAAGCATTATATCCCCGCCCTCTGTCCCGTAACGGCATCTGTACCCAGGAAGCATTATACCCCCGCCCTCTGTCCCGTAACGGGCGTCTGTACCCAGGAAGCATTATACCCCCGCCCTCTGTCCCGTAACGGGCGTCTGTACCCAGGAAGCATTATACCCCCGCCCTCTGTCCCGTAACGGGCGTCTGTACCCAGGAAGCATTATACCCCCGCCCTCTGTCCCGTATTGGGCGTCTGTACCCAGGAAGCATTATACCCCCGCCCTCTGTCCCGTATTGGGCGTCTGTACCCAGGAAGCATTATACCCCCGCCCTCTGTCCCGTACCGGGCGTCTGTACCCAGGAAGCATTATACCCCCGCCCTCTGTCCCGTAACGGGCGTCTGTACCCTGGATGCATTATACCCCCGCCCTCTGTCCCGTATTGGGCGTCTGTACCCAGGAAGCATTATACCCCCGCCCTCTGTCCCGTATTGGGCGTCTGTACCCAGGAAGCATTATACCCCCGCCCTCTGTCCCGTAACGGGCGTCTGTACCCAGGAAGCATTATACCCCCGCCCTCTGTCCCGTAACGGGCGTCTGTACCCAGGAAGCATTAAACCCCCGCCCTCTGTCCCGTAACGGGCGTCTGTACCCAGGAAACATTATACCCCCGCCCTCTGTCCCGTAACGGGCGTCTGTAACCAGGAAGCATTATACCCCCGCCCTCTGTCCCGTAACGGGTGTCTGTACCCTGGATGCATTATACCCCCGCCCTCTGTCCCGTAACGGGCGTCTGTACCCAGGAAGCATTATACCCCCGCCCTCTGTCCTGTAACGGGCGTCTGTACCCAGGAAGCATTATACCCCCGCCCTCTGTCCCGTAACGGGCGTCTGTACCAGGAAGCATTATACCCCCGCCCTCTGTCCCGTAACGGGCGTCTGTACCCTGGATGCATTATACCCCCGCCCTCTGTCCCGTAACGGGCATCTGTACCAGGAAGCATTATACCCCCGCCCTCTGTCCCGTAACGGGCGTCTGTACCCAGGAAGCATTATACCCCCGCCCTCTGTCCCGTAACGGGCGTCTGTACCCAGGAAGCATTATACCCCCGCCCTCTGTCCCGTAACGGGTGTCTGTACCCGGGAAGCATTATACCCCCGCCCTCTGTCCCGTAACAGGCGTCTGTACCCAGGAAGCATTATACCCCCGCCCTCTGTCCCGTACCGGGCGTCTGTACCAGGAAGCATTATACCCCCGCCCTCTGTCCCGTAACGGGCGTCTGTACCCAGGAAGCATTATACCCCCGCCCTCTGTCCTGTAACGGGCGTCTGTACCCAGGATGCATTATACCCCCGCCCTCTGTCCCGTAACGGGCGTCTGTACCTAGGAAGCATTATACCCCCGCCCTCTGTCCCGTACCGGGCGTCTGTACCAGGAAGCATTATACCCCCGCCCTCTGTCCCGTAACGGGCGTCTGTACCCAGGAAGCATTATACCCCCGCCCTCTGTCCTGTAACGGGCGTCTGTACCCTGGAAGCATTATACCCCCGCCCTCTGTCCCGTAACGGGCGTCTGTACCCAGGAAGCATTATACCCCCGCCCTCTGTCCCGTAACGGGCGTCTGTACCCAGGAAGCATTATACCCCCGCCCTCTGTCCCGTAACGGGCGTCTGTACCCAGGATGCATTATACCCCCGCCCTCTGTCCCGTAACGGGCGTCTGTACCCAGGAAGCATTATACCCCCGCCCTCTGTCCCTTAACGGGCGTCTGTACCCAGGAAGCATTATACCCCCGCCCTCTGTCTCTTAACGGGCGTCTGTAACCAGGAAGCATTATACCCCCGCCCTCTGTCCCGTAACGAGCGTCTGTACCCAGGAAGCATTATACCCCCGCCCTCTGTCCTGTAACGGGCGTCTGTACCCAGGAAGCATTATACCCCCGCCCTCTATCCCGTTACAGTAATCAAGACGGGAGAGAATGAGGGCCTGAGTCAGAGTTTTAGCAGTCGAGCAACAGAGTAAAGGGCGTATCTTTGTTATTTTGCGGAGGAAAAAGCGACAAGTTTTAGCTACGTATATTGTGAATGTGAGAGGAGAATGTGAGAGAGGAGTCGAGTGTGACCCCTAGGCAGCGTGCTCGTGCTACTGGGTGAATGATGGTACTTCCAAAAGTAATGTAGACGGAGGCAAGTACTGTTGCGACAACCTTTATTCTAACAAATCACCGTTTTTTCCCTGGCTTGTTCCCGGAATGCGACGCTGTTCACCCGGAGCATCCCGCGTTCGTTTTTCTTTCCCAGCCACTGGTCATACCCGGCTGACACGCGGTTGATTGGTTTATTGATAATGGTTCGGATTTAAAAGGCTGCAATGCTTTCGCGTGTCCGCCAGATGGCAGAAATTCATGAATTGTAATGCGCATGCGCTACAGTAATGTATCGACATTAAGACATTAAGACAAGTAAGGTGTTTTGTTAAAAAATGAGGAAAATCCGCCCTTTTCCTGGCTCGGATTGATGCAGGGGGGCTCCAGAGCTAATACCCAGGAATATCAGCACCGGAGCCCCCCGGCATGCATCCGAGGCAGGAAAAATGCATGTACAGCCCACTTCATTACCTTAGCGGCTAACCGCTAAGGCAATGAAGGGGTTAACCCACCGTGCCCGCTTTATTGTGGGTAGCGGGGGTGGGTGAAGGGGGTATTTGGTCCTTGGTGTGAGTTTAGGACTTGCGGGGGGGTTGCGGGTGCACTTAACCCCTTCACGACCGTAGCAGTTAATACCGCTACGGTCATGAAGGGGTTAACCCCTCCCGCTACCCCCCGCAAGCCCTAAACAACCACCGTTGGGGCTAATACCACCTTCACCCACCCCCGCTACCCACAATAAAAAAATTCACACACAGCAGCCCTTAAATAATTAAATAAATAAATACATGAATATAAATAAATATCGGCACATGAAAAATTATGTAAAATACATTTTTATTCATAGTGTAGATGTGCAGGGGGTCTCCGGAGCTGAACCGCGTTGGTTTCAGGTCTGGGGACCCCCTGCTTCCCGAGATACAGGACCCTTTATGAGGTGCCGGTATCCATCTGCATTTCAAGGTCCCGAGCACGTGACCGCGGAATGTAAACAAAGCAGAGGGATACCGGCACTCCCAAAAGGGGCCTGTATCTCGGGAAGCAGGTGGTCCCCGGACCAAAAACCAAAGCGCTTCAGCTCCGGAGACCCTCTGCACATCTACAGTATAAATAAAACACCCATATCAATAAACACTCGTTCCTTACCTTTGCGGCTATGTGCTATGGTAACGAAGCAACATGAATGTAAATTGAATAATAGTGTACAGTGAGCAGGGGGTCTCTGAGCCACAAATCAATGCGGTTCAGCTCAGGGGACCCCCTGCTTCCTGCACAATATTATTGAAATACAGAAATGCTGATTCATTACCATAGCTGATAGCCGCTAAGGCAATGAAGGGTTAAGGCAGAATAGCATGTTTATTGGGGACATTTGCCCCCAATAAACATTGCAATTAACAACATACACCCCCTGTGTATTTAAAATACATAAACAACAATGTAATCTGTGTAAGGCCCCCTCCCCCTAATGTGTCGGTTAAATCTCCCTGCCTGTGTTCCTGTGAGTGCAGTTTATGTATATGTGGGGAGGGGGGGGGGTTATAACAGCACCTCCTTGACTGTAATCTGTGTAATGCCCCCTCCACCTATTGTGTCTGTTAAATCTCCCTGCCTGTGTTCCTGTGAGTGCAGTTTATCTAAATGTGGGGAGGGGGAGGGGGATCCCGATGTGCATACAGTATAATGCAACGCCTCACTGCCAATGGCCCACCCTGTGAGGCCTAACCACCCTCACCCACTACCGCTTTATTGTGGGTAGTGGGGGTGGGTGAAGGGGGTATTTGGCCCTTGGTGTGAGTTTAGGACTTGCGGGGGGGTTGCGGGTGCACTTAACCCCTTCACGACCGTAGCAGTTAATCCCGCTACGGTCATGAAGGGGTTAGCCCCCCCGCAAGCCCTAAACAACCACTGTTTGGGCTGATACCCCCTTCACCCACCCCCGCTACCCACAATAAAAAAAATTCACACACAGCAGCCCCACAATAATTAAATAAATAAATACATGAATATAAATAAATATATATATATATACATATATATATATATATATATATATATATATATATATACAGTGTTCGACAATTATATACATTTAATCGCCCGGGGCGGGTAGATTTAACCCCCGGGCGAGTAAATATTGGCCCAAGCAGCACATGTGTGTTTTTTAAATTTCCCGCGCTGCTGCTTTTCCCGCGCTCGCGCTGGAGAAAAAAAAAAAAAAGCCGGTGGCGGGTTCATGTTGCTGGGGGAGATTACCCCGCCTCCGGCTCTCTGAGCAGTGGCCTCCCTCCTCAGCGCTTCCACTCCTCCCCCTTCCGGTTGCCAGCCGCTTCCATGCCTGTCTGCCTCAGGCCCCTGCAGGGCCATCTGTCACCCCTCCCATCGGGCCATCCGCCCCCCCCCTCGCATCGGGCCACCCGCCCCCCCTCACACCGGGCCACCTGCCCCCCCTCGCACCGGGCCATCCGCCCCCCCCTCGCACCGGGCCATCCGCCCCCCCCCTCGCACCGGGCCATCCGCCCCCCCCCCTCGCATCGGGCCATCCGCCACCCCCCCACTCTCACACCAATCTCTCCCGGCCTCCGTGACCCCCCCCTCACCCCACGCGGCGTCGGTGTGCCGCCTCTACGGACAGTCTGCCGATCTGTCAGCTGTTAAGGAAACCTCTGATGGCCAGCTCAGTTGTTATCAGGGGAAATCCTCTAACTGGCTCTTCTCCCTGCTCTAAGCAGGGGAAATCCCCTAACGGTGCCTCTCCCTGCTCTAAGCAGGGGAAATCCCCTAACGGTGCCTCTCCCTGCTCTAAGCAGGGGAAATCCCCTACCGGAGCCTCTCCCTGCTCTAAGCAGGGGAAATACCCTACCGGCCCTTCTACATCTATCAGTGAATACTGCGGCGTCGGCGTCCCACTCTGGAGGGGGCGCGGCCCCTTGCAGAGGTCCTCTTGCTGTGCGGAGGCCCCCGCTGCCATGTGCGACCCCCTGCCTTACGGGTGAGTGTGTGTGTGTGTGAGTGACAGACTGTGATTGTGTGATTGTGAGTTTGTCTGAGTGAGTGTGTCTGAGTGAGTGTGAGTGTGTCACCCTCTCTCCCTCTCCCTGTGTCACCCTCCCTCTCCCTGTGTCACCCTCCCTCTCCCTGTGTCACCCTCCCTCTCCCTGTGTCACCCTCCCTCTCCCTGTGACACCCTCCCTCTCCCTGTGTCACCCTCTCTCTCCCTGTGTCACCCTCCCTCTCCCTTTGTCACCCACCCTCTCCCTCTCCCTGTGTCACCCTCCCTCTCCCTGTGTCACCCTCCCTCTCCCTGTGTCATCCTCCCTCTCCCTGTGTCACCCTCCCTCTCCCTGTGTCACCCTCCCTCTCCCTGTGTCACCCTCCCCCTCTCCCTGTGTCACCCTCCCCCTCTCCCTGTGTCACCCTCCCCCTCTCCCTGTGTCACCCTCCCCCTCTCCCTGTGTCACCCTCCCCCTCTCCCTGTGTCACCCTCCCCCTCTCCCTGTGTCACCCTCCCCCTCTCCCTGTGTCACCCACCCTCTCCCTGTGTCACCCCCTCTCCCTGTGTCACCCCCTCTCCCTGTGTCACCCCCTCTCCCTGTGTCACCATCCCCCTCTCCCTGTGTCACCCTCCCCCTCTCACTGTGTCACCCTCCCCCTCTCCCTGTGTCACCCTCCCCTCTCCCTGTGTCACCCTCCCCTCTCCCTGTGTCACCCTCCCCTCTCCCTGTGTTGTTCTGACTAGGAATTTATTAAATGTATTTTATTTATATATTTTATTTTAAAGCGGGGTTGGGGGCGGGACTATGGGCGGAGTTGGGGGCGGGACTAGGGGCGGAGTTGAGGGCGGGACTAGGTGGCGAGTAGATTTTTTGGTTGGGCGAGTAGATTTTTGGGTGATTTGTCGAACACTGTGTATATATATATATATATATATATATATATATATATATATATATATATATATATATATATATATATACAGTATATATATATATATAATAACAACCCCTATAACCCCTAACATACACATACTGTATACTGTATGCACATCAATGATACTATAGGCCGGCGGGGGCCCTCGGGTGTTACCCGCAGGCCTGCAGTACCAATTATGTGCCCCCCCCCCAAATTAATGAATAAACACATACATACTTTTAAAGAAATACCCCCCCCCTAACACATACAGTATACAGTAGTAATGGCCACAATTACAGACACAAAACAGACACAAGAATGAAAACATCCAAAGTAATGTCCCCTAACCCCTTAATCACCACAGCGGTTATTAACCGCTACAGTCATTAAGGGGTTAACCCACCCTCACCCACCACTCGGGACACCTACATACCCTCCCACACTAACCCCCCACCCGTGAGGCCTAACCACCCTCACCCACTACCCACAAGGGAGGCCTACCCACATACCGTTGGTGAACCCCCCCCCACCCCCAGAACCCACAATAAAAACAATAAACAGCCCCAAAATAAGCATCATTATATTTATTAAATACATTACCCACCCCCTGAGCCCCCCCCCCCATAAATACAAGGTTTATCCTTTTACAAAAAGGGTTAATAACGCAGCCCTACGCGAGTCCCCGGTGGGCTGGCGGGGCACCTGGACAGACCTATAGGGTACCAGCAGCCCTTTTCAAACAGGTTCTGGAGGCCTGCTGGTGGGTCCCGCCAAGCGCCATGGCCCCCAGGTGGTCTCCTTGGGTCACCGTGGGCCACAATTGGGTCCCCACGGTAGGCCCGCGGATGTCTGGGAGCCCCGGGTCAGACCCACAGGTGTCTGCGGGGCCTCGGGTGGTTCCCACAGGGGTCTGGGGAACTCACGAGTGCTCACTACGGGTCCGCGGTGCCCCCACAGAAGTGGGACCACCGGTTCATCCCCGCACCTACGGGTCGGCAGTGCCCCCACAGATGTGAGGCCACCGCTTCATCCCTGCATGTGTCACCCGTGGAACCACCAGGCTGATACCCGTGGGATACCCGAGGAGACCCGCAGGTGGTCTCCAGAGGTCCCACGCAGAACCACGGAACAAACCCTGAATGTAAAAAAAATAAACCTGGCCTATACATTAAATACATTCCCCCCCCCCCCAACACCTACAGTACAATAATGTGCAAAATAACTATTATCCAGATATGGATTATAGATTAATTGCCCATTATTAAAAACATTAACTAGCATATTCAAATAAATAAAGTACTACTGGCCTCATCAATACGAAGTGTCCATCGCCAGCAGCATCCTTGTCTTGCCCACAAAATACATAGCCAATACCAAGCCAATACATTGCAAGTACATTCAGATATCAATTAACCCCTTAAACACCTTATCGGATAATAACCGCACAGGTAATTAAGGGGTTAAGCCACACTGGCCCGATACCCACCCTTCACCCATGAATTTGTACAGTGGCTTCATCCTGCAACTATATATATATATATATACAGAGAGAGAGAGATATACAGTATATATATATATATATATATATATATATATATATATATATATATATATATATATATATATATATATATATATATATATATATATATACACACATGATGAACCAATATACAAATAAATGTAGAAGGGTTATCAAAACCATACTGTACTACAAATAACACTTCTCCATTCAGACACACTACATTAAAATCAATTTCCTTTAATAATCCTAACTGATCTTACAATCTAAATCATCAAATGCCAATGAAAAACCTCGCATTCTAATCAATACATTGCATTTACATTGTATATATGATGCATACAATCTATGCACCATATACATTCTGAAAATGAATGTTAACAATAAGATTGCAAGCAAAATACAAATACCTCCAAACAAGTAAACTATTGTAACCAATCAAGTAAAAAAAAATCAATTAGCATTCATTAATTACATCCCTAAACAATTGACATTCCATTCTGAACAATTAAACAATTAACTAATTCAAGCTTAGAACAGAACAATTTAGCATGTGAAAAAATATAAGTACCAACCAGAATACAAAATTTAAAACCAAGGCTAAACCTGACCTCAAACACACAATACAATACCAAGGATTACATCTACACTACCGACACACTTTATTAAAGTGTGGCCGGTTCCGCAAGCCGGGAGATTTCCCGGCTTGCTAGTGGCCGCCCCTCGGCGTGCCACGCATCATAGACGCGCGGTCACGCGTCTTCGGGAGCCAGCGCCCCCTGCACGCGCATCCAGGGCTCCCCGAGGGAGCCCTGGTGTCCCGCGATGTGCGGGACGGCGGCAGGGGGTTCCGGGGGACCCGGCGGACTCGGCAGCGGTAGGGAGAGCGCCCCGATCGGAGGGCGCTCTTCCGCTGCTTCGGCGCGCGCCTGTCACACTCGGGCGCGCGCCAGGTTACTGCTGCGGCCAAGAACGGGCAAATGCTCGAATAAACTTGGCCGCAGCAGTATATAATTTTAAAAAACATTATACACACATTGAAGCATAGCAGCATAGCCAGATTAATTTAAAGCACATCAAATCAAGCTTTTAAAACAACAACAGTTCTTACCCTGTATGTATATATCTCTCTAGACATATATACATACATACATACAGTGACAAGAACTGATATACCACAAATAATTAAATACACATGTTCAAAAACCTTTAAAAAATTTAACAAGCTCAATTAAATACATTTCTTTAGTTCACTTACCATTACTTGGCCCCACCGACTCCCGTTGAACACCTTACAAAACCACCAGGCACAGGAACCCATAAAATAAAAAACCATAAAAAAATAAACATTAAACTAAAAATCCAAATCAATCCACGGGTCTTCTAATTGTAATCCATCTTCATCTGTATTCTTCTTCCCGTCTTCGGCCACGCCCTAGTCTTCGGCCACGCCCTGGTCTTCGGCCACACCCTGGTCTTCTTTCTTCTGTAGGAGGTCCTCCCTCCTCGGCGTCTGGCTTCAAAATGAGACTACATAGGCTTTTAAAGGCCTATGACGTCACATTTTCGTCACGGTTCCCACGGTCCTGATTGGGCCATGAAAACCACGTGTTTTGACAAGCTTTCAATGACGTCACATCCGTTCTCCCCCAAGCCTCTGTCACATGGTATACTAGAGCCAATCAGAGTAGGGATGGAGTTCCCACGCTCTGATTGGCTCCCGTACCATGTTAGGACGGCCATGTTTCTTTTCATGACGTCATCTTAAAGGCAATTGAAGCAAAGCTGTGCTTTCATTGCCTTTAAGTGACGTCATCATTTATTTTTTTATCGGCCAAAACACATGGTTTTCACGGCCCAATCAGGACCGTGGGAACCATGACGAAAATGTGACGTCATAGGCCTTTAAAAGCCTATGTCGTCTCATTTTAAAGCCAGACGCCGAGGAGGGAGGACCTCCTACAGAAGAAAGAAGACCAGGGTGTGGCCGAAGACCAGGGCGTGGCCGAAGACCAGGGCATGGCCGAAGACCAGGGCGTGGCCGAAGACGGGAAGAAGAATACAGATGAAGATGGATTACAATTAGTAGACCCGTGGATTGATTTGGATTTTTAGTTTAATGTTTATTTTTTTTATGGTTTTTTATTTTATGGGTTCCTGTGTCTGGTGGTTTTGTACGTGAGTAAGGTGTTCAACGGGAGTCGGTGGGGCCAAGTAATGGTAAGTGAACTAAAGAAATGTATTTAATTGAGCTTGTAAAAAATTTTAAAGGTTTTTTTAACATGTGTATTTAATTATTTGTGGTATATCAGTTCTTGCCACTGTATGTATGTATGTATGTATATATGTCTAGAGAGATATATACTGTACATACAGGGTAAGAACTGTTGTTGTTTTAAAAGTTTGATTTGATGTGCTTTAAATTAATTTAGCTATGCTGCTATGCTTCAATGTGTGTATAATGTTTTTTTTAAATTAGATAGATTTAATCCTTGGTATTGTATTGTGTGTTTTAGGTCAGGTTTAGCCTTGGTTTTAAATTTTGTATTCTAGTTGGTACTTATATTTTTTCACATGCTAAATTGTTCTGTTCCAGGCTTGAATTAGTTACTTGTTTAATTGTTCAGAATGGAATGTCAATTGTTTAGGGATGTAATTAATGAATGCTAATTGATTTTTGTTTACTTGATTGGTTACAATAGTTTACTTGTTTGGAAGTATTTGTATTTTGCTAGCAATCTTATTGTTAACATTCATTTGCAGAATGTATATGGTGCATAGATTGTATGCATCATATATACAATGTAAATGCAATGTATTGATTGGAATGTGAGTTTTCATTGGCATTTGATGATTTAGATTGTAAGATCAGTTAGGATTATTAAAGGAAATTGATTTTAATGTAGTGTGTCTGTATGGAGAAGTGTTATTTGTAGTACAGTATGGTTTTGATAACCCTTCTACATTTATTTGTATATTGGTTCATCATGTGTGTGTATATATATATATATATATATATATATATATATATATATATATATATATATATATATATATATATATATACATACTGTATATCTCTCTCTCTCTCTCTGCATATATATATATAGTTGCAGGATGAAGCCACTGTACAAATTCATGGGTGAAGGGTGGGTATCGGGCCAGTGTGGCTTAACCTCTTAATTACCTTTGCGGTTATTATCCGATAAGGTGTTTAAGGGGTTCATTGATATCTGAATGTACTTGCAATGTATTGGCTTGGTATTGGCTATGTATTTTGTGGGCAAGACAAGGAAGCTGCTGGCGACGGACACTTCGTATTGATGAGGTCAGTAGTACTTTATTTATTTGAATATGCTAGTTAATGTTTTTAATAATGGGCAATTAATCTATTATCCATATCTGGATAATAGTTATTTTGCACATTATTGTACTGTAGGTGTTGGGGGGGGGTGTATGTATTGAATGTATAGGCCAGGTTTATTTTTTTTACATTCAGGGTTTGTTCTGTGGTTCTGCGTGGGACCTCTGGAGACCACCTGCGGGTCTCCTCGGGTATCCCACGGGTATTAGGCTGGTGGTTCCACGGGTGACACATGCGGGGATGAAGCGGTGGCCTCACATCTGTGGGGGCACCGCGGACCCATAGTCTGCAGGGATGAAGCCAGTGGCCCGACTTCCGTGGGGGCACCGCCGACCCGTAGGTGCGGGTATGAAGCGGTGGTCCCACATCCGTGGGGGCACCGCGTACCCGTAGTGAGCACTCGTGAGTTCCCCAGACCCCTGTGGGAACCACCCGTGGCCCCGCAGACACCTGTGGGTCTGACCCGGGGCTCCCAGACATCCGCGGGCCTACCGTGGGGACCCAATTGTGGCCCACGGTGACCCAAGGAGACCACCTGGGGTCCATGGCACTTGGCGGGACCCACCAACAGGCCTCCAGAACCTGTTTAAAAAGGGCTGCTCCTACCCTCTAGGTCTGTCAGGTGCCCGCCAGCCCACCGGGCACTCGCGTGGGGCTTCGTTATGAACCCTGTTTGTAAAAGGATAAATCTTGTATTTATGGGGGGGCACAGGGGGTGGGTAATGTATTTAATAAATATAATGATGTTCATTCTGGGTCACTGTATTGTTTTTATTGTGGGTACTGGGGGTCGGGGGGGTTCCCCAACGGTATGTGGGTAGGCATCCCTTCTGGGTAGTGGGTGAGGGTGGTTAGGCCTCACGGGGTGGGGAGTTAGTGTGGGAGGGTATGTAGGCATCCCGAGTGGTGGGTGAGGGTGGGTTAACCCCTTAATGACTGTAGCGGTTAATAACCGCTGTGGGGATTAAGGGGTTAGGGGACATTACTTTGGATGTTTTCATTCTTGTGTCTGTTTTGTGTCTGTAATTGTGGCCATTACTACTGTATACTGTATGTGTTGGGGGGGGGGGGGGTATTTCTTTAAATGTATGTATGTGTTTATTCATTAATTTGGGGGGGGCACATAATTGGTACTGCAGGCCTGCGGGTAACACCCGAGGGCCCCCACCAGCCTATAGTATCATTGATGTGCATACAGTATACAGTATGTGTATGTTAGGGGTTATAGGGGTTGTTATTATATATATATATATATATATATATATATATATACTGTATATATATATATATATTTATTTATATTCATGTATTTATTTATTTAATTATTGTGGGGCTGCTGTGTGTGAATTTTTTTTATTGTGGGTAGCGGGGGTGGGTGAAGGGTGTATTAGCCCCAACGGTGGTTGTTTAGGGCTTGCGGGGTGGTAGCGGGAGGGGTTAACCCCTTCATGACCGTAGCGGTATTAACTGCTACAGTCGTGAAGGGGTTAAGTGCACCCGCAACCCCCCCCGCAAGTCCTAAACTCACACCAAGGGCCAAATACCCCCTTCACCCACCCCCGCTACCCACAATAAAGTGGTAGTGGGTGAGGGTGGTTAGGCCTCACGGGGTGGGCCATTGGCAGTGAGGCGCTGCATTATACTGATAGAAAAAATAAATAAACCATGCGCAATTAATTAACCTCTAAGTGATGCGGTGCAGTGCCCGTACCTTTAAATAATAGTGATGTAACCCAGTATAGAGTCCACAAAAGACCACAGTGGAAATAAATAAATAAAATAAATAACCGTGATTGATGATGGCGTCTGCTGCTATAAAAATGGGGGGGGGGTGGCTCCGCACCCCCCAACACACTAGGAAATGGAAACAAAAAACAGCGCACAACGCAAATAGTGAAGTATGTATTGCATAAATGTATTGAATAAAAAATGTGTAAATTCTGCGTACATCAGATATGAATATAATAGGCAGTGAGTGTGTTATACTGTATGCACATCGGGATCCCCCTCCCCACATTTACATAAACTGCACTCACAGGAACACAGGCAGGGAGATTTAACAGACACAATAGGGGGAGGGGGCCTTACACAGATTACAGTCAAGGAGGTGGGGTTATAACCCCCTCCCCCTCCCCCTCCCCACATTTACATAAACTGCACTCACAGGAACACAGGCAGGGAGATTTAACCGACACATTAGGGGGAGGGGGCCTTACACAGATTACAGTCAAGGAGGTGGGGTTATAACCCCCTCCCCCTCCCCACATTTACAAAACTGCACTCACAGGAACACAGGCAGGGAGATTTAACAGACACATTAGGGGGAGGGGACCTTACACAGATTACATTGTTGTTTATGTATTTTAAATACACAGGGGGTGTATGTTGTTAATTGCAATATTTATTGGGGGCAAATGTCCCCAATAAACATGCTATTCTGCCTTAACCCTTCATTGCCTTAGCGGCTATCAGCTATTGTAATGAAGCAACATTTATGTATTTTTAATAATATTGTGCAGAAGCAGGGGGTCCAAAGGTAATTAATAATTGTGTATTGATATGGGTGTTTTATTCACAGTGTAGATGTGCAGAGGGTCTGAAGCGCTTTGGTTTTAGGTCCGGGGACCCCCTGCTTCCCAAGATACAGGCCCCTTTTGGGGGTGCCGGTATCCCTCTGCTTTGGTTACATTCCGCGGTCACGTGATTGGGACCTTTAAATGCAGATGGATACCGGCACCTCATAAAGGGGCCTGTATCTCGGGAAGCAGGGGGTCTCCGGACCTGAAACCAACGCGGTTCAGCTCCGGAGACCCCCTGCACATTTACACTATGAATAAAAATGTATTTTACATCATTTTTAATATGCCGATGTTTGCGCAGATAGAGCAGCGGATCTCTCTCTGCTGCAAACACATCTCGCCAGGGGACGGCTTCTTGACTTCATAGACAACAGCTCGCAAACGCCCCCATGAGTTTTTACACGGCATTGCAGTATTGCAGACAGCGAGAATAAAATGCTTAAATCCCTGGCGCGAAAATACCGCAGTTCACCCCGGGCAAAAAATACACAAAACCGCACTTAACCGGGATAATCTAAAATTCACGGAGCTAGCCGAGTTAAAATAAAGGTTGTCTCCACTGTAGGGCCAGGTTTGGGAGGAAATATGAGGAGCTCCATTTTTGACATGGCAAGTTTGAGTCGGTGGAGTGGCCATCCAGGATGATATAGCGGAGAAATAAAACACAAAAATAAGAGCGCATTGAAAGAAAACCAAAAAAAGCCAAAATTAGTAATAAATCTTTATAAATTATAACATATATAACACAAAAATTGTATCAAAATGAAGGTCACATAACACTACATTAAGATATAGATTAAAAGAACCCCATGGCACACACTGAGGATCGGGTGTGAACACCTAAAGCTCACACAAGGAGTACTCCCTAATTGTTAAATTGGGGAGAACAAAGTCAAAGACTGCCAAGATGTTGAAAACAGACCTTAGTACTCTAAAACCTCCTGATGGCTTCCTCGTGGTGTCTCAGGGTAGCAGCGCTAGAGTCCGTCGTCACAGACGTGCCATCGCTGCGTATGACGTCATCTACGCATTTCGTGTCAAATGACACTTCTTTAGGGGTTTTTTGATATAGTGGAGAGACATTCAGAAACTTTGGTTTGTACAGCAGGTGTAAGGTCAGGTGTTGAAAAGTAAATTTGTGTATCATCAGCATAGAGGTGATATTTGAACCCAAGAGATGTTATTAGGTCACCTAGAGAGAGTGTGTACATAGAAAAGAGAAAGGGTCCCAGGACAGAGCCCTGGGGTACCCCCACAGAGAGATCGATAGAGGATGAGTGTTAGCAAAAGAGACACTGAAAGTACGATGGGAGAGGTAAGAGAAGATCCAGGATAGAGCTTTGTTATGGATACCAAGTGTATGGAGAAGGGGAAGGAGAAGAGGGTGGTCCACAGTATCAAATGCTGCAGAGAGGTCGAGTAATATGAGCAGAGTGTAATGACCTTTTGTCTTTGGCAGCATGGAGGTCATTAGTTATTTTAGTGAGGGTTGTTTCAGTGGAGTGAGCAGTGCGGAAGCCAGATTGTAGAGGGAGAGAATGGGAAGCCAGGACGCGAGATAGGAAGAGGTGTAAGATGGGAGGAGGATACAGACGGGATGTCTTGACGTTTGAATTGCACCTTTTCCTTTAAATAGTCAGCAAAGTCCTGAGGTGAGATGGGTGAATAAAATCAGGTAGCAGAGGATAGTCCTAGTAGGGAGTCAAATACAGAAAAGCGTCAGCGGGGGTTAGACATGTTCATGCTGATTAGTGAAGATTAGTAGGTTTGTTTAGCCTCGAAGAGGGCTGAGTTTAAACAGTGTGTGGGGGAATTTAGCCAGGGTCTAGGGTTAGAAGGGCGAGAACAGCAGAAAGAAAGAGGGGCATGCAGATCAAGAGAGGAGGATAGGGACGAGTTGTAGTTCCTGACCAGGTTGTCAGTCTGGAGGAGAGGGAGGAGTGTAAAGTGGTAGGTTAATAGAGCGCAAGTCTCTGCAGAGACGAGGGGGAGAAGGGGAAGAGTGAGAGAGAAAATGTGATGATGGTCAGAGAGAGGAAGGGGGGAAATGGAGAAATCAGATTGTGGTATTCTTGTAAATGTTCCTCATTTAAAACCGCTGAGGTGTGGACAGAATCAAATGCTTTTTTGAAATATATCAATGCTGAGCCGAGTGGTAGATCTTACTCATTACTTCAGGAAATCATTTCTTATATGCCTTGGATGTGACCCATTGTGTTATATCCACTGCTGAATCCGCCTTTTCTCTGGGACGGGCGTAATTCAGGGTCTGTTGCAGCCGAATAGCGAGTATCTTTGTAAAAATCTTGCAAGTGATTAGAAATAGACTGATTTGTCTGTAGTTCTTGGGGTCATTTTTGTCTCCGTTCCTGTGGATGAGGAACACTATGCCATTTCTCCATTGTTCTGGAATTATCCTTATCTTTAAGCAGCATGTAAAGAGTTGTCATTGTTTGCAAACTCACAAACAAGGGTTTGCTGATAATGAGAAGTTTAATACATGCTCGTACAGCAAAAATTAAGAACATACACGAAGTTGTCCATTAGACACTTTGCCAAGAGTATATACATGCGTAGCGGGTGTACCCCTGGGGTACGGTAACTACTGATGCTGCTGTCACCTGTGAGGCTAACAAGAGGCCTGAGCCTCCGCCACTGGGAGCCTGGGGTATACTTACACTGGGTGCAGCGCCTCCACTGATGAGGGATCCCAACTTGGTGGGAGTGTTCCCTTATCAGAACCAACATATACAGTAACCACACGCAGTTGGATAAAAAAGTATTTACTTAGCATAATAATAATAACCCTTGCAACGTTTCATACATAAACAGCCTGACATTCCCCTGCATGAATATCATCACATCACCCCACACATGTAAATGGTTGCACCACTTTAGTGTCAGTCTTTATATCACCCTAGTCCTTGGTGTACCAATGTGCCAGGGCACTTAACCTCTTAGTGTCCACCAGCTATAGATTGGAGTGTGTGTGTGAGGGACAGCGCTTCCCTGTGTTGGGGCCCATTGGTGCACTTTAATATAATACCTCCCTGGTTATGGTCCTAACCAGGAGAATCCTTGAGGAGTCTGCAATACCGCAACGTGATCCCACGTAGCACTGCACTGCTCTCTGCAGAAATGAAGGCACACGCTGACTCCACAGGGGAGGGATTCCCAGCCGGATTATCCCTTTGCAAACAGTCTCTGTTATGCAATCAGAGTCTCTTCCAGCCTCAGGCTGCACTGGCAATCAGGCAATGTCCTGCAGCAGAACCTCTCTCAAGCTATGTGAAAAGGTCCCTGCAATAAGGCTTTCCCTATACAGCACTCTCAGCACCTCTACAGTGACTCAGGGAATTAACTGGGCCCTGGGGTTTAACTTCTGGCCTAATCCTTGGAGCACTGCTCTTTGGATCTAACCTGCAGCTTCAGGCTCCTGGTCTTCACTAGCTGCTTCCTGTCCCAGCATGCAATAGTCTTTTCTGCTATTCAGCAGAATCCTGCAGCCCTACTGGCTCCCTGGTGTCAGGTGGTGTCACTGCCCCTGAGCATCATGGGGATTGTAGTTCTATCTGCAGCCTTTTTCATAGGGAGCCTCATACTCTCCCTCTAATGGCTGCCGCTCTGCAGCTTGCACTCATGCGCCCCCTGAAATGGCCGCCGCGGAGTTGCCCTGCTCATGCGCAACCTCTAATGGTAAGGAGAGGGGGGGAAAACCAGGAGCACAGGGAGACCGGAGGGTACCTGGCTACACATGTTAGATTCCTTTGTTTAACATAAGTTACTAGGCAGAATATAATGACATCACATCACAGCATTCCCTGTACACGAGGGGATAATCCTATTCTAAACAATCAAGTTACAGGTCTTATTATCTATTCCAGACTGACTCCAAAGATCAATACATCTACCCTAAACTGGTTCTTTTAGCTGACCACAACACTTGAGTGTTTGAGCAACAAGGCACAGTTCAAATCCCAACCCCCACCCCACCCCCCCCTCTAGAGCAAAGTTCACTCTTGCATCAACACAAAGACCAGATGGAATCTGCACACTGCTAACAATTTCCTCTCCATAGACCCCCCCCCAGTCCTTTTCAGTAATATCAACAGTATACAGTATTCATTTCAGCAATATTACTTCGTCAGAGTTTTGCAAAGATTTGCTCTACTTTTTCCACAGCTTCTTTAAAAGAATTCAATTGTAATTCCATCTTCCCAGGGAGCCTTCCCATTTGCATTTGCCACTTCTTGTGGAAGGATACATGGTTACTGTAACGCGTAGCTCACCACAAACCAGATGCGACCACGAGGCTGTGGTAGGGAATTGCATATAACGCCAACCCACAACTGCGAGGGCGCACCTAGAGTGCAGATTAGTCTCGCAAGCCGGGTCAGTAGTACAGAAGTTAGAATATACGTTTATACATGCCGGGTCAGGATTGGAGAGTAGTGGAATGTTGGGGTACTTAGCCGAGGTGTGGGTTGGAGAGACGTGGTTGGTCGTTGTGAGGGTAGCTGTGGTCAGTATTGGAGAGTTCAGGATGGTCGTACATAAGCCGGGTCAGGAGATGAGAAGAGCGAAGTCCAAGGTACGTAGCAGGGGCAGGCAACAGCAGGATCAAGGCAGACAAGGTCAAGGCACAGGATTGGAGCAAGGTACAGCGTCACAAACTAAGGTTATGCTCGGCAAAGTCAGAATGAGCAAGCAAGGTATATTAAGGACTTCCCTCCAATAGGAAACAAGTAAGGAACCAGGAAGAAGTGCTCTGATAGGCTGCTGGGTCACGCAGGTGCGCCCTCATTGCACATCCTGATTACCAGTGAGGGCAGAACTCCGCGAAGTAGACCGCGCGTCACCGCCGTCATCGTGTGGTGATCCGATCGTGCGCCACTCGCGTTCTGCGCATACCCGACGTCAGAGCGGGAACGCAGTCTGGAGGTGGGCCCAGAGAAAGAACTGGCAGGTCGCACACTGCCCGTGCACCGCACACAACCGACGTCAGAGCGGGGGCGGAGTCTGGAGGCAGGCCCTGTGGGAATATGAACTGATCGCAGGGGGTCCGTCGCCATTTCACACATCCTGAGCGTCTCCAGAGATTGAGGGGAAGGTATGAGATGAAGGGTTTGAGCCGCCAGGATGGCGAATCCTCACAGTTACATCATTAGTTGTTTCTTCTCGCTTGTCCTCTGCTGGATTATGCCCTGTGTCATCATTTGTGTTCTCATACAATTTCATGAACAAGTCCTCAACTCTCTTTATGATAAGTGCACAGTCTTTTATTGTGGCTCCATCATCTTGTTTAAATGCAATGATTTGTTGCTTCTCAGCCATAAAATCACAGCTTTGTCTCCTTTAAGTTTTTGTTATCTTCGATAGTCTGCTTCACCATATCACAGTTTGTGTCAAACTGTTAAAGACTGGCAGTCTTAAATCACATGTTTCTTGTTAGCTACAGTAGGATATAGTCAATTTAATTCTTGATTCCATTGGGTCCATTGTTTGCCTTTGCAGCTACTGCATGACTTTGGGCACTATTGCTAAGCCTGCTGTCTACCAGCACTCCTAAATCCTTCTCCATCAAGGATTCCCCCAATTTATCCCCATTTAATTTGTAAGTCGCCTGTTTATTCTTGCATCCCAAATGCATAACCTTACATTTATCTGTATTATACCAAATCTGCCATTTACCTGCCCACGTTTCCAGTCTCTCCAAGTCCTTCTGAAGAGAAATTACATCCTGCTCTGATTCTACTACCTTACACAATTTAGTATCATCAGCAAAGATGGAGACTTTGCTCTCGATGCCAACCTCAAGGTCATTAATAAACAAGTTAAAAAGCAGGGGTCCCAGTACCGATCCCCGAGGTACTCCACTCACGACTTTAGCCCAACCTGAAAAAGTTCCATTTATGACAACCCTCTGTTGTCTGTCCTTTAACCAGTTTTCAATCCAGGTGCATATATTTTTACTGAGTCCAATTTGCTTTATTTTGTACACCAACCTCTTGTGTGGAACCGTATCAAACGCCTTTGCAAAATCTAAGTGGACCACATCAACTGCATTACCCTGGTCTAAATTCCTACTTACCTCCTCAAAGAAACAAATAAGGTTAGTTTGGCATGATCTATACTTCATAAATCCATACTGACTATTACTAATAATTTTGTTTCCCATTAGGTATTCCTGAATATTATCCCGTATTAAACCTTCAAGTAGTTTCTCTACTATTGAAGTCAGACTTACAGGTCTGTAATTCCCCAGTTGTGATCTAGCTCCCTTTTTAAATATAGGCACCACATCTGCTTTACGCCAATCTTGTGGTACTGAGCCTGTGGAAATGGAGTCCTTGAATATTAAATGTAATGGTTTGGCTAATACTGAGCTTAACTCCTTGAGAACTCTTGGATGTATGCCATCGGGGCCAGGTGCCTTATTTACTTTAATTTTTTCAATCTGCCTATGAACTTCTTCCTCAGTTAACCAATTGTTCATTAATATGGAGGTTGTGGCTTCCTCATGCGGCACTAGAGTTGAAATTGATTCTTCCCTGGTAAACACAGAGGCAAAGAATTTGTTTAATACCTCAGCTTTTTCCTTATCTCCAATAATCTGCCTGCCCATCTCACACTGAAAGGGTCCTATATTTTCTTTTCTCATTTTTTTTTGTAATTAAGGTACTTAAAGAACATTTTTGGGTTGATCTTACTTTTTATTGCAATCCTTTTTTCATTATCCATTTTTGCTAATTTGATTGCCCGTTTGCAATTTTTGTTACATCCCTTATAATTCTGATACGATGCCTCCGTCCCTTCTGAGTTAAAGGGGACTATCCACTAAGCAGTGATAACTGCTGTTAAGAGCGATTAGTGGCATTAAAGGCTGATACAGCCTGCTGTGCGGGTCACTAAGCAGTGATAACAGCACTTTATCGGCCTTAAAAGGCATTTTTTCTGCCCTGTGAAAAAAAACCACGTCCGATCAGGCAAAGAAACAGCAAACGCGCTGTTTTTTTGCCAGTCCACGTGATTCACTAAGCAGTGATAAGTCAGTCGTGCTTTAAAAGCACGCCAGAATTTGGCGCCACCTAAAGGCTGGCGTAAAAGAAATGAAGACAGTCAAAAAAGCATTGTTTACCTTTTTTCAGGCACACCATTAATACAAAAGGCCGGCAGGTGTCCCCGGTGATCCCCGCGGGTGTACATGGCCCTCGGGTGATACCTGCGGGTGTCTGGGGGTCCCCGCGGGTGTACATGGCCCTCGGGTGATACCTGCGGGTGTCTGGGGGTCCCCGCTGGCCTGCGGTACCAATCATGTGCCCCAAAAAGAAAAAAAATACTTTTAAATAAATACACCCCCGCCCCCTAACACATACAGTACAATAATGGGCAACATGACTATAATCCCATTATGAATAATAGTGCATTTGTCCATTTAAAATACAACAGCAGACTAAATGAAGTAAATAAATCTTGGACTCACCCCTTCCAGGCTGCCACGATGAAGGCCTCATCCTCATCACCGTCCATGTCTTTCGTTGCCACAAACAATACAATACATAAAAAAAGACAATCTAATGTCCTCTAACCCCTTAATCACCTTTACGGTTAGTAACCGCTAAAATAATTAAGGGGTTAACCCACCCTCTCCCACTACCCACCCAGGAGGCCTAACCACCCATCCTTGGGGACAATACCCCCTTCACCCACCCCCGCTACCCACAATAAAAAAAATACACACAACTGCCCTACTACCCACCTCTTAGGCCCCCAAAAACAATTACAATATTTTATAAACAACAATATACAACCCGCCCACCCCCTGTGCTCCCACATAAAACCACTATTTATTTTTTTACACACAGGATTAATGCCACAGGCCGGCAGGGATTCCCGAGTTGTCTCGACGGGTCTCCGCAGGGGGGGTTCCCACAGGTGTCTGGGGGCCCTTGGGTGGTGCTCGCTAGACTCCGTGGGCCTCTAGGTGGTCGTTGCTGGTGTCCGTGGGCCCCAACGGGGTCCACGGATGGTCCCCATGGATGTCCTGGGGCCTTCGGGTGGTTCCCACGGGTGTTTGGGGGCCCTCTGTGGTCCCTGTGGGACCACCCTTCCTCCGTGCAGGTCCCCATGGGTCCTCAGGTGGTCCCCGTGGGTCCTCGGGTTTTCCCCGTGGGTCTGCTATGGCCTGCGGTACCATTCCTGTATTAAAAAAACAAAAACATGGCCTACATTTCAATAAATACACCCCCTTTCCCCGCACCAAACACATACAGTACAGTAATGGGCAAAATAACTATTATCCAGATATGGATAAAAGATTATTTGCCCGTTATTAAATATAACATTAGCCAGCCAGCATAAATAAAGTAAAGGTAATACTTACCCCTGCCATTGTGAAGGGTGTCCTCGTCAGCATACTGCAGGGCCATGTCATCCATTGCCAGAAAGCATACATAAAAAAAATACAATCTAATATCCCCTCGCCCCTTAATCACCTTAGCGGTTAATAACCGCTATAGTAATTAAGGGGTTAACACACCCTGCCCCACTACCCACCAGGGAGGCCTAACCACCCACCCTGGACCCACTATACCCTGTACCCATTGAATGGCATAGTAGTACATCATTCTCATATACAGGTGCAACCACAAGTATCCTAAAACTTGCCTTGGAAAGTCTGGGCAATATCCAGGTAATGCTGCAACATTTCTGTGACATTTCTGCAAAAAGACTAATGGCCCATCGGATTAACACAGCGGGGGTCCCTGGCAGTCCCATTCAGTACCGTCCCTCTTTTTAACAAAAAAGAACCCAGCCCCAGCGGGTGAAGTGGAATTGCGTATGAAGCCATTCTCCAATATACACTCCTCCATGGCCTCAGTCTCGGGGAGAGAGAGAGGGTATGACTTGGATCTGGGAAGTACGGCACCAGGAATAAGGTCGATCGGGCAATCATATGATCTGGGGGGGGGGGAGGGGGGCAACACTTCAGACCGAGTCTTGCTGAAGATGTCCAAGAAATCATAGTAGGGGTCGGGTAGATTGTCTTTAGAGACAGCGGGAGTAGTGGAATTTGCAAGCAGTTGGAGAGGGGTGACACCAGGTGGGGTTGATTCCTTTGACCTCGGTTCCCAGTGTATAGGGGAGCGGGACGTCTAATCTATGCGTGGGTTGTGTTTTTGCAACCACGGCAAGCCTAAAGTAACTGGGGTTCTGGGGGTGTGGATGACATCCAGAGCCAGGGTCTCATTGTGTGTGTCGGAAGATAAGGTGAGTTGTCTGGTCTCGAGAGAAATGTAGGCAGGGTTTAAGGGTCGGCCGTCTATCCCTTCTAAGGCGATGGGGAATCCTTTCCTGGCGAGCGGAATGTGGTTCTGCTTTGTGAACTCCTGGTCCACGAAATTTCCTCCACCCTGGAATCAATGAACGCGGCCGTGGAGGTACGGAAGGTGGGACCCGAGAGAGTGATGGGGATGGTCAGCTTCTTGGGAAGTTCGTTCTTGGGAAGGGGACAAGGAGAGATAGCATCCAGGAAGAACCCCTTTTTACTCACTGGGTGTGGTCGTTTCCCGGACACAGAGGGCAGTTGCGGATAAGGTGTTCGGGAGATCCACAGTAGAAACATAATCCTCGGGTCCTACGAAAGTGTTGTAAGGGGGTACGGGTCTGCTGGGCTCCGAGTTGCATGGGTTCTGAAGACTCCAAGGCAGGTAACGGAGAGGAGATAGATTTCGTAGCCGCAGAGGCCCTAGGGAAGGGGGCAAGAAAAGGCAGAAAACGGGGGCGTTGGCATTCAGAGCGTCGTACCTGGAGGCGCTGGTCCATGCGTATAGCCTGGGAGATTAGTTCCTCCAGAACTCCTGGCCTGGGTTGAGCAGCGAGCTCGTCCTTCACGGGGTCTGCTAAGCCTTGACAGAAGACGGGATGAGGGCGTCCTGGTCCCAACGAGTCTCGGCCGCCAGAGACCGGAACTCCAGCGCGTACTTGGCCACGGACCGACGTCCCTGTGATAGCTGGAGAAGAGAGGAGGAGGCCGTTTCCTGGCATGCGGGGGTGTCAAATTCCTGTCGGAACAAGGCATAGTCATGGGTTATTTCGTGGCGCAGATTCCAAATCGGAGAGGCCCAAGCCAAAGCATCACCAGTCAAAAGAGAGTAAACGTATGCGACTTTCTTACGGCCCGTGGAGTATTGCAGGGGCACCATCTTGAACTGGATCTCGCACTGATTGAGAAAGCTGCGGCAGGCCTGAGGATCACCCGCATAAGGCTTCAGTGGGGGTATCTTTTGGCTCTGGTGCGACAGCATCTACCGGACCGGACTGGGACGGAGAGGGTCCGCTTGGTGTTGGCTCCTGGAGTGTGACATTGATTAGCTGTTGGGCTAAGGTAGCGATTTGGCTGGACATGGTCTAATTCTGTAGAATCAGGGCAGAGAGAATTTGGTCTAAACTAGGCAAATCTGCATCAGTTGGGCTCTGCATAATGTCACGGTAGTCCTGCCCGCAGACCAGACCCGTCCCTTTCACTGAGGTGGGACGTAAGATTACACGCACCCGCAGCAGAAGGAGCGTGTCCGGAGTGTGGTGATTGTGTGGCCAGGCCAGGAGACTATAGCTATAGTACTTGTCGGAATTCGAAGAGTAAAAGTACCGTAGTGGTTGCCATAGCCGAGATCAGGGAGCAGAGAGGTCCGGGAGGTCGAGGTACAAGCCGAGTTCGAGGGATGAGAGAAGCAGCGTAATCAATGGAAAGCCGGGGTCGAGAGCCAGAGAGAGTCGTCAACCAAGCCGGATCAGAACCTTTGGAGCACTGTAACAAAGACACGATTAAAGCACACATCCACCAGAGCTAAGACTATGCAGAGCAAGGTTTGCAGGGCAGGACAGGGGTAATAAAGGTAGGAGACCCAATAGGAGCAGAGGGCAGGACCAGAGTGTGCTGAGGAGCCGCAGCTGATTGGTGCAGGTATTTAGAATACCTTTGGCACAGCTTATCAGGAGGAGGGACCCGGCATGAGCTGTATGGAAGCCGGGGGGCATGGTCAGAGCCTGAGAGGGGTGAATAAATTATAGCTGGGGACGCGCACTCTGTAAGCATGTCCCACGCGCATCCCAGCAAGATGGCGACCGCATGTCCCGGCACCGGCTGTGAAGGGAGAGCGTTGCGGCGGGGATACCGGTGAGTGGGGGCTATAGGGGGGACGGAGTGATTACACCGCGGCCCGCGGCTCCTTACAGGTTCCCCTTGCGTACGTCATGTGGTTCGCTGCGGTAGTAGGAAGAGTCTCAGCGGGGTACTCACGCCAGAGATATCCGTATGGCGGATCTAACTATATCTGGATAATAGTTATTTTGCCCATTACTGGATAATAAATGGCACACCTCTGTTTAAGGAAAATTTAGCAAGGTGTTTTTCTTTTGGTGCTCACCTTCCGTTGATCCTGGCGTCCCAAAGCTGGATCCTAAATACTGGCAAGGTAGGAGAAAAAAGAAGGAGCACACAAAATATAGTGGTATCAAAAGATTACCAAATGTATTGATGCATCAGAGCTAAATGTGGTAACGTTTCAGGACACAAAGTCCCTTCCTCAGACCAAACACCTCAGGTGTCCTGAAACGTTACCACATTTAACTCTGATGCATCAATACATTTGGTTATCTTTTGATACCACTATATTTAGTGTGCTCCTTCTTTTTTCTCCTACCTTGCCCATTACTGAACTGTATGTGTTTGATGGGGGTGTATTTATTGAAATGTAGGCCATGTTTTTGTATTTTTAATTCAGGAACGGTGCCGCAGGCCAGCGGGAACCCACGGGGACCATCCGAGGACCTCCGGATGCCCACGGGGACCACCTGAGTACCCACAGACACCTGCGGGGAGGAACTGGGGGCCCTGCAGGGACCACTTGAGGGCCCCCAGACACCCGTGGGGACCAACCTTGGGCCCCCAGACACCCATGGGATCCACCTGAGGGCCCCCAGACACTCATGGGGATGACCCAGGGACCCACGGGACTACCCGTGGACCCCGACACTACGGGGACCACTTGGAGGCCCACAGAGCCTTGCGGTATCCTCCCGAGGGCCCTCAGACACCTATGGGAACCCCCGGGGTGCACTGTGGGGCCTGCGGACACCCGTCGGGACCACCCGAGTTACAGGCCCCGGTATGGGGCATCGGATGCCAGTGTCGCTGCCATTTTTAAAGCGTCCGCGTCACATGACGCGGGACATGTAAATAATGGAGGAGATACCGGCACCCCATATCTGGGCCTGTAACTTAGGAAGCAGGGGGTCCCCGAGGCTGTAATCAATGCGGTTCAGCTCAGGAGACCCCCTGCTCCCTCCTGCACATTATTAATAAAAATGACATTAATGCAGCTTCATTACCATAGCGGATAGGCGCTACGGTAATGAATTATTTTTTATTGTGAGGTGTGTTTTGATACCGGCACCCCATAATGGGGCCTGTATCTCATGAAGAGGGGATCCCCGTGGTTTGAAATCAATGCGGTTCAGCTCAGCAGACCTCCTGCTCCCGCACACTATTAGGGTTAAAACAGTGGGAGGGGCGTAAAAATGGGTGTGGCTTAATAGAAAAGTGGGAGGGGCTTAGGGTTAGGGTTAGGGTTAGGGTTAGGGTTAGCTCAGCAGACCTCCTGCACATGTACACTATTATTATAATGTCTATGTATAGTGTACGATCGCCTGTGAGAGCTGTGCATGAGGACTCAGCGCCTCCATACACTTCTTACAGGCGGCTTTTTTTTCTATCAGCGATCGCGCTTTACAAGTTTAAGCGCGATAACAGGGGGAAACCAGCTGGCGCAATAGGGCATATTTTTTCTTGTCCATTTCCTCCCCTACCTGTTTATTTAGCCACATTGGTTTTGACTTATTTCTTTTATAATTATTACCCAAGGATATACACTGATACGTGTGCTTTTCTAACAATGTTTTAAAGACTGCCCATTTATCTACATTTTTCCTGCAAAAACATCATCCCATTGTATTACTACTAGATTAGACCTCAGTTTATTAAAATCTGCCTTTCTAAAGTTTAAGCTCTTTGTTGAACCCAAGTAATCTGCTTTTTGATCATTTATTTCAAATGAGACCATGTTATGATCACTGTTACCCAAATGTTCCAGGACTTGAATATTTGTTATTACTTCTACATTGTTTGATATGACCAAATCCAGAACTGCCCCTCTCCTGGTTGGTTCCTCAATAATTTGGGTCATATAATTGTCTTTAAGCACCCCCAAAAACCTGTTCCCTTTTGTTGTAACGCTAATCTCATTGCCCCAGTCTATGTCTGGATAATTAAAATCCCCCATTATGCAAACATGACCCAGTTTTGATGCCTTCTCCAATTGCAAAAGTATTTTAGCTTCCTCAATCTCCAGATATTTGGTTGTTTATAGCATATTCCCACAAACATTTTCTTTATACTTTTACCTCCACTGCTAATTTCTATCCACAAGGTCTCTACATTTTCATCATTCCCTTCATAGACATCATCCCTTATAATAGGTTTTAGATCCGGTTTAACATATAAACATATTCCACCTCCCCTTCTATTTGGCCGATCCTTCCGAAAAAAAAAAATAACCCTCTAAATTAACTGTCCAGTCATGAGTTTCATCCCACCATGTTTCAGTAATGCCTATGATATCATACTGCTCCCTTGTAGCTATTAATTCAAGCTCCCCCATTTTATCTGTTAGGCTTCTTGCATTAGCAAGCATGCATTTAAGTTTTTTTTCAGCCTGTACTATTATCTTATCTGCTCCTTCCTTTCTGCGCCCACTTGGTTTAGTCTTTCGAAGTTTTCTAGTATTATCTGTATGTACTATGGGTGTCTCACTGCTTGTCAAACTTGCACTTGCCCCCATTCTACCTCCATACCCCTTGTTTCATCATCTATTCCATTTAGTTCATTATCTGTTTCATTCCCCTCCCCCCTCCATCCTAGTTTAAAATCTCCTCCAACCTTTTTAGCATTCTCCCCCCTAGCACAGAAGATCCCTCTTCATTGAGGTGCAATCTGTCCCTAGAATAAAGATGGCACCTCTCAGAAAAGGAGTCCCAGTGCTCTAAAAACCCAAACCCCTCCTTCCTACACCACTTTCTTAGCCATGCATTAACCTCCCTGATCTCTGACTGTCTCCCTGCGGTAGCGCATGGCACTGGTAGTATTTCAGAAAATACTACCTTGGAGGTCCTTGCCTTAAGCTTTTGTCCTAGATCCCTGTAATCATTTTTTAGGACCCTCCATCTTTCTCTAACTTTGTCATTGGTGCCAACGTGTACCAAGACCGCCGGGTCAATCCCAGCCCCCCCCCCAACAATCTGTCTACCCAATCTGCAATGTGCCGAACCCAAGCACTCGGGAGACAACAAACTGTTCGGTTCCTGCGGTCCCGGCAACAGATTGCACTATCTACCTTCCTAATAATGGAGTCCCCTACCACCACAATCTTTCTTTGCATCTGAGCATCCTGAGTCCCCTCTATGCTGGAGGAACTATTCCCCTGGCTGCTAGAGGAATTAGTCTCCCCCAGCCTTGCCACTTCTGCCCTGATACTCCCAATATCTTCACTCAACATGGCAAATCTATTGGGATGGGTCAGCTCAGAACTGGCCTGCCTCTCCCTATTGCCCCTGCTTCCCCTTCTAACTGTTACCCAGCTACCTATCTTCTCCTCACTAACAGCACTGCCATCTGCACCACTAGTCGAAGCAAGGGCCTGCTCAGTGAGCACTAAACTCTTTTAAGATTGTCAATGTCCTTCAATATTGCCCACTTAACATTCGGGGTGCACATTGATACCCTGACAACCAAGACCTATGCCAAACTAGGGGTACTTTACAGGAACAAATCCTCCCTAAGTCTCCTGGTCAGAAAACGTATCGCACAGCAGATGCTAATGCCAATTATTGACTATGGAGATATAGTATATGGCTCAGCACCTCAAACCCACCTTAGCAAACTTGACACCCTCTACAATTCAATGTGTTGTTTTGTTCTGCAATGCAACTATAACACACATCACTGCGAAATGCTCAAAGAACTAGATTGGTCATCACTCTAGTCTAGGCGCAAAGTTCACCTTTCCTGTCTTGCCTTTAAATTCTTCATGGGCAAGCTACCCAGCTACCTGAACAAGCTCCTCACCCCTACCACCTGCAGCACTTATCACCTGAGATCAGACTCCAAAAGACTGTTCATGGTCCCAAGGCTCAACAAAGTATCCGGCCGTTCCTCCTTCTCTTACCGTGCACCCCAAAACTGGAACAACCTACCAGAGACTCTATCATCCACCACCAGTTTAAGTTCTTTCAAATCTAAGGCTGTCTCACATTTTAATCTGGTCTGTAACTGTTACATACGCCTATAATATATATTACCTGTAACTGTTACATATACGCCTATAATATATATATTATCTGTAACTGTTACATACGCCTATAATATATATTACCTGTAACTGTTACATATACGCCTATAATATATATATTATCTGTAACTGTTACATACGCCCATAATATATATTATCTTTAACAGTGCATGCAATGTCTTGTATATAACATATACCCTGCTCATTTATGTAACTGTATTTGTAAACATGTATTATTTGTCTTAACTCTGTGCCCAGGACATACTTGAAAACGAGAGGTAACTCTCAATGTATTACTTCCTGGTAAAATATTTTATAAATAAGTTGCAAGTTGCCTCTTAAGATCAGCAATCTCTGACTCACACTCACCTGCTCACACCTCTCACAGCGTATGCTCCCTGGAACGGCTGCTCCAAGTGCAAATACATGTGGCAAGATGTGCATTAAGTGGCATCTTCAATCCTGCTCATTCTAGCAGCTATGAAGTTTAAAGTATTAACAATAAACTGTATTTCAATATAATATACCTTGTTTAACCCCTTCCTTGTTCAAACTGCTTCTAGTTCTAACTGCACAATTAATTGCACAATTAATACAACCAGCACTTGAAATCAACCAGTCACGCAGATCAGGACACACAAGCTCAGGATTCGTTAGCAACCTCTGTTTAAATGGAAACACCCACCAGGAGTGCTAGGTTAGCAATTAACAAACCACACCCACTGCAGGAGTGCTAGGTTAGCAATTAACGAACCACACCCACTGCAGGAGTGCTAGGTTAGCAATTAACAAACCACACCCACTGCAGGAGTGCTAGGTTATCAATTAACAAACCACACCCACTGCAGGAGTGCTAGGTTAGCAATTAACAAACCACACCCACTGCTGGAGTGCTAGGTTAGCAATTAACAAACCACACCCACTGCAGGAGTGCTAGGTTAGCAATTAACAAACCACACCCACTGCAGGAGTGCTAGGTTAGCAATTAACCAACCACACCCACTGCAGGAGTGCTAGGTTAGCAATTAACAAACCACACCCACTGCTGGAGTGCTAGGTTATCAATTAACAAACCACACCCACTGCTGGAGTGCTAGGTTAGCAATTAACAAACCACACCCACTGCTGGAGTGCTAGGTTAGCAATTAACAAACCACACCCACTGCAGGAGTGCTAGGTTAGCAATTAACAAACCACACCCACTGCTGGAGTGCTAGGTTAGCAATTAACAAACCACACCCACTGCTGGAGTGCTAGGTTAGCAATTAACAAACCACACCCACTGCTGGAGTGCTAGGTTAGCAATTAACAAACCACACCCACTGCTGGAGTGCTAGGTTAGCAATTAACAAACCACACCCACTGCTGGAGTGCTAGGTTAGCAATTAACCAACCACACCCACTGCAGGAGTGCTAGGTTAGCAATTAACAAACCACACCCACTGCAGGAGTGCTAGGTTAGCAATTAACAAACCACACCCACTGCAGGAGTGCTAGGTTAGCAATTAACAAACCACACCCACTGCTGGCTCAGACAGGAAAATAAAAAAAACCCTCTTTTCTTCCTCTTTTTTTTCACTTTTCTCCTACAGGCTTTCAATTAACATACACTTTGAAAATAAATAAACCCACTGCACTCCCCAAATTCAGCCACCCCTCCTAGCATACACTAGTATGCACAGCACTCCCCTTTGCTTTCCTTCTAGTTCTAACTGCACACTTAATACAACCAGCACTTGAAATCAACCAGCCACACAGATCAGGACACGCAAGCCATGTGAATGTGAGTTTTTGTTTTGGTTGGATTAAATTAGTTGTCATGCAGGCCTCATTTGCATGATGGCAAGTACCTTTCCCACTTTAACCCGGTATATTGTTCAAGTATGAGGTGAAGTGTTCAAGCAAAAGGTATTTGAGGGAGGTAGATAGGACCCAGCACCTTCCTGCATATGTATCATTCCCTCTCACCTGAGCCCTAATTAATGGGCTGCACTTTAAAAGGCAACACAGACATCTACCTGCACTGCTGATCTGGGAGTACACACACATACACACATACACACATACACACATACACACATACATCTTCCTGCACTGCTGATCTGGGAGTACACACACATACACACATACACACATACACACATACACACATACATCTTCCTGCACTGCTGATCTGGGAGTGCGCACATATACACACACACACACACACACATCATCCTATGCTGCTGATCTGCAAACACACACACACACACACACACATCATCCTGTGCTGCTGATCTGCAAACACACACACCCAAACAGACATCTTCCTGTGCTGCTGATCTGGGAGTACACACACATACACACATACACACATACACACATACATCTTCCTGCACTGCTGATCTGGGAGTGCGCACACACACACATACACACATACACACATACATAGATACATACATCTTCCTGCACTGCTGATCTGGGAGTGCGCACATATACACACACACACACACACACACACACACATCATCCTATGCTGCTGATCTGCAAACACACACACACACATACATCATCCTGTGCTGCTGATCTGCAAACACACACCCAAACAGACATCTTCCTGTGCTGCTGTTTAGTGCTGCGGCTAAACCCCCGATTGATTTGACACAAAAGCAACTCCCAGTTCTGGTTGTCTGGTCTCCAGACTGTGAAAGTGCATTTCAGGCTCTGAAGGGTGCACTGGCCAGTGCCCCTATTTTAGCTGCTCCAGACTATGATAAAACGTTTTTGGTGCTGTGCTCAGCCAAGTGGGGGAGGAGGTTGGAGAGCATCCTGTGATGTACCCGAGTCGCAAATTGTTGCCCAGGGAGGTGGCTTATGTCACTATTGAAAAGGAGTTTTTGCCGATCGAATGGGCACAACACAACCTGCAGCCCTATCTATGGTCGCCCCTTCACAGTAATTACAGACCATAACCCCTTGAGTTGGTTTCAACGGGTGTCCGGGGAAAATGCCAAGCTGCTGTGCTGGAGTCTTGCCCTGCAAGAGTTTGATTTCACTATCCAGCAAAAGAAAGGCAGCGAGCACGAGAATGCGGACGGACTATCCCGCAAGGACAGTCCCGTGTGCTCAATAACCTCAAGAGCGGTACGGGAAGTCAAACCGCCGGCTGGGGCAGTTGTGACAACCCCTACACTTTGAGGTGGGAAGGTGTGACGGTAAAGGGGTACCCAGGCCAATAATAAAGGCATTGAGTCCTAAAAGGTAACTGTGGAGTGTCAGCTCGGCAGCCTAGGGCTGGCTGCAGGCCTGTAATTGTATACTAAACTGACTGTGCGCCCCGCTAAGAATAAGGGGGCTAAATCATTGTATTCTAGTTAATAGGAAAAGTGGGCTGCGGTCATGTATTGGTTCCGCTCACTGCAACAATGTATAATGTGGTTGCATCATCATATTAAGGTCAATTGGATAAGTGGGGCTGCGGTTATCGATTGGGTCCGTACATTGCAACAATGAGTCACTGGCCAAACCGCAAACCGCAGACCACAGGCAGGAAAACAGTTTTTTAAAACTCGTCAGCTTGCTGCATAGGATAGAGGCAGCAAGCTAATTTTCGTAGGAACATCGTAGAGCCCTAATTTTTAATATGCATAATGCTAGGGGGTAATCATGCAAGCAGGTAGAGTTATAATACTTTAAACTTTCATATAAAGTAATGAATGGAAGTGCATCTTAGAGTTATAAGAGCCAGGACATTTACATTCCAGCGGGAGGCGCAGCGGAAACACTTAGTCTTCAAACACAGTGACCCCCAGGTATATGACCGGCCATTCCGGTCAGGGATTCATACATAATTTAAGTCAGGACTTCTAACACATCCCATGGAGATGACTCCAGAATGTCTGGGAAGTCCGGACTTAAAAAGGTACCGACATTGGCAAAGTGTTACATGTCGGGAAGTAGGGATAAACAGTTGTCCCTGGCAAATGTCCATATGTCAGGGGAGAGGTAGACTTAACGTCGCCAGGATAGGAGGCTTGGCTAGGTATGTTAAACGGCTCAGGTGCGAAGTTAGCGCATGACCGTAGCATACCTTGAAGCTCCTGTCCGGCTCCTTGAAGCTCTGACAGAGCGTGCCAATAGGTGGGATTATTGGTTCCCACACAGTAATTGGCTGCACAGTGTAAGAATAGGCTCTGTGTGTCTTTAAAGTTTCGTGCAGCCGATCGGGAGACAGTTCCATCATGTAAAGAGTTCCATCTAAGATTTCATCTAAGCTACAGCGTGCGGTAGAAAGACGATTCCATTGCAACTAAGATTTGTACCCTGCTTCAAAAGGTTGTTAGAACTAAGGATTGGAAAATGAATCCTGCAAGGCCAGAACGAAAAGATCGCTTTTGGCGGAGAAATAGGGATTGCAGGCGGCGCCCCTAGCCAAGAATTGTTACACTGCTCTTTTTGCGCATCAACCCTGTGTCTGGGGATTGATGCTTAGAGACTTGATTTCTGTGGATTTCGTTCCGTGGACATTTTATTTCTTTTTGCCCTGTTCCAGTAAGTGTTTATTTGTGTTATTTTGTAAATGAAGCTGTGTTTCTCGTGTAAATAAATTACAATTTATTTTATCTCACGCTTTGTTCAATCAAAGAATCCTGGTATTTTTGTGTTAAAAGCATTGGTCTCCCGTGACAGCGGTTATATGGGGTAATAGGAGCAGTTATAGGGATGGGGTTATATGTAACAATAGGAGGAGTTATAGGGGGCAGTTATATGAGTTATAATGTCAGTTATATTGAGCAATCGGATGATTTATACCCCTAACTCCCCCCACCCCCTCTCCTTTTCGCCTCCCAGACACAGGCTCGGCCCAGTCGCCCCGTCCGTCTCTCTCCGAGCGCTTCGATTCCTTTGGTTCCTCTGTACGAGATATGGCAATTAAAGTTGGTGATAAAACTAAGGAAGTGATTAAAGATCTACATGAGAGTGATTTGGCAACAAAGACCAGGTACCCAATGTGCATAATCCTTCCCTAATACCCCATGCATAATGTGACAAATACTCTCCTGTACCTGTATAATGTGCCTATTACTCCCTGAACATCCTCTGTAAGGTGTCTAATACTCTAATACCTAGTACCTAATACTAACTCTCCTGTATAATGTGCCTATTACTCCCTGAACATCCTCTGTAAGGTGTCTAATACTCTAATACCTAGTACCTAATACTAACTCTCCTGTATAATTGTGCCTATTACTCCCTGAATACCCTCTGTAAGGTGTCTAATAGAGATAGGCGATATGATTTGGGTTTGCCGCGGATTAGCAGTTTCCTGACGTGTGCAGATTTCCGCAGGTCAGTCTCAAAAAGGGCGTGATGTCTTTTACGGATTTCTTTTTATTATTGACACACGGACTGCTGAATCTGTGGATTGTATTGTTCCAATTCACCAGCGCGCTGAGTCCGTCGGTTGATTTTACACCGCGAAAGCTCGGGAAATTTCGGGAAATAGGTTGGACTGGTTCCCCCTTCTCTAATGCCTAATACTTTGTGCATATTCTCTGTAATGTTATATAGCAAAAAGGTCAGTGTGCGCTGTCCCTTTAATTCCTCTCTCTTCTAAGACTGCATTTTTCTCCTTGAGGAGTATTCACTACTATTACTGCAGTATTACAGTCATTGTACATATATATCCCTCTACAAGGCACCGGTCACATGTCAGAGAGCAAGTGAAATTATTCTGGCTGACAAATTTTGGGTTGATTGCAGTGGAGAAAGTTGTGAGGCAGGGAGGCCTGTTATCAGTATGTTACAATAACCAGACGGGGGAGGATAGGGGCAGGCACTGGAGTTTAAGAAGTAGATTGAGAGAGGAAAGGGCAGATCCTGGCAATATTACGGAGGAAGAAGCTACACATTTTGGCCATGCAGTGAGTGTGAATGGAAAAGGAAAGGGAAGAGCCAAATGTTACTCCTAGGCAACGTGCTTTGATGACAGGATGATGTACTCTTTACTGTGATGGAGAAAGGTGATATTAGGCCAGATTTAGGGGGAAATATGAGGAGCTCAGTTTTAGACATAATGGGGCTTATGCAGAGAGGAACGTTATTTAATGTGAAAACGGCAGGAAAATAGCCACAGAATTGGAGTAAGTTATGGGCGTATGCTGAAAGCTGCGTTACCTCTTTTTTCTGATGAGATTCAAAATTGCCAAGTTTTTCTGGCTACATTGAACTCGCTATAATATAGGGCAGAATGGCCAGTTGCAGTGCATCTATGCTACCTGCATACCACCCTATTTTAACATGGCGAATTTACCAATCTCGCCACGTGTTTGGCAATTTTTAAAGTAAAGAAACCTGCTGTGGCGAATTTTATGAATCTCTCCATGTTCTCTGCAGGACAAGCTTCTCTGGTGCGTATTTTCGCCAAAAGATGGCGCTATTTCCCTTCTCTATCCTCTCTGCATAAGCCCCTAAGTTTAAGGCAGTGGAGTGCCATCCTTGAGCATATAGCCAGGAGGCAACCCAAGAGTAGGGACTGGATTGCAGGAGTGAGGGGAGGGGTGGATAGATGTGTGTGTGTATCATCCGCATAGAGATTATATCTAAGGCCAAAAGAGTTGATGAGGTCACCAAGTGATAGTACAGGTGCGCCGACGAGTATTCTAAAACTTGCCTTAAACTTGCCTTGGAAAATCTGGGGCGATCACCAACAAGACCCAGGTACATGCTGGGTACATGCTGGGTACATGCTGGGTACATGCTGGGTACATGCTGGGTACATGCTGGGTACATGCTGGGTACACCCTGCAAACATTTCAGTGTCATTTCTGCAGAGACTAATGACCCATCGGATTAACACAGCAGGGGTCCCTGGCAGTCCCATTTAGTTTGAATGGGACTGCCAGGGACCCCCGCTGTTAATCTGATGGGCCATTAGTCTGTCTTCAGAAATGTCACTGGAATGTTGCAGCATATACCCAGCATGTACCTAGCATGTACCCAGCATGTACCTGGGTCTTGTTGGTGATTGTCCCAGATTTGTTTTAGAATACTCGTCGGCACTACAGTATGTAGAGAGAAAAAGAGAGGTCCCAGAACAGAGCCCTGACATATACCAACAGACAGATCAACAGGAGATGAAGACATGTTAGCAACAGAGACAGAAAATGTGCAATGGGAAAGGTAAGATGTGAACCAAGATAGGGCTCCCCTGACTCCACTTCTCCTTGTGGAATTCAACTACAATATTGATGATGAACCCTCTCTCCCTTGGGCTTTCCGCTTTCTCTCACTTTTGGTCTTCACCAATGTACTGCAGCCACCACCTGCGGTCCCTTAATCTACCGAATCTTGACTCCACTTGGCACTCCTCTCTCTGTTATATCTGCTCCGCTATAGATTCTGACAACCTGGTCATGAACTACAACTCATCTTTTTAGATGGGAAAGGTATACAGGGATCTACAAAATAAGTATACATGGGAAGGATGTTGATCCAGGGATTAATCCGATTGCCAATTTTTGGAGTCAGGAAGGAATTCATTTTTGCCCTTATGAGATATCATTGGATGATATGACACTGGGGTTTGTGTTTGCCTTCCTCTGGATCAATAAGTAAGTATAGATATAGGATAAAGTATCTGTTGTCTAAATTTAGCATAGGTTGAACTTGATGGACGTACGTCTTTTTTCAACCTCATCTACTATGTAACTATGTAACTCAGCCCTATCCACCTCTCTTCCTCTTTCTCTTTGCCATCCTCGTCCTTCTAACCCAAGACTTTTGCGTAACTGCCACACGCGCATGTTGCGTTCTTGCACTTGTTCCTCTGAACGCCTCTGGAGGAAATCTTGCAATCTCGCAGACTTCCTTCACTACAAATGTATTCTATCCTGTTTCATCTCTGAACTCTCCAAGGCCAAATAAACCTTTTTTTTACACTTAACAATCACAAGTTTAACCCACACAACTCTTCCCTGTCTTTGACTCTCTACTCAGACAACCATCTTTAACTTGTTTTTCTTCCTCCATTTCACCTCAACCGTGAATTCCACTTGTCAAAACATCCCCTCTGTATCCTCCTCATATTCTACACCCATTCCTAATACTTCTCCGACCTTCCTTGACTCTTTTTCCTCCGACAAAGAGGAGGAAGCTTCGCTGCTTATCTCCTCTTCTCCCTCTAACACTTAAAATAAAATCTGCTTTATTAGCATGACAGGGACACACGTCAGTATTGCTAAAGAATGAATAACATGGAATAGGGGTATAATGTTTACACGGTACATGGGTAAACAGTTACACACAGGTGTCGCTGGCACAGTCTCATCTCCCGGGGCTTCCAGTTCTGTCTGTGTCTGCCTGTGTCTCACACACCTCTCCTAGCTCACATCGCTGGCACAGTCCTCATCTCCCGGGGCTTCCAGTTCTGTCTGTGTCTGCCTGTGTCTCTCACACACCTCTCCTAGCTCACATCGCTGGCACAGTCTCACCTCCCGGGGCTTCCAGTTTTGTCTGTGTCTGCCTGTGTCTCACACACCTCTCCTATCTCACATCGCTGGCACAGTCTCATCTCCCGGGGCTTCCAGTTCTGTCTGTGTCTGCCTGTGTCTCACACACCTCTCCTAGCTCACATCGCTGGTACAGTCTCATCTCCCGGGGCTTCCAGTTTTGTCTGTGTCTGTCTCTGTCTCTCACACCTCTCTTAGCTCACATCGCTGGTACAGTCTCATCTCCCGGGGCTTCCAGTTCTGTCTGTGTCTGCCTGTGTCTCTCACACACCTCTCCTAGCTCACATCCCTGGCACAGTCCTCATCTCCCGGGGCTTCCAGTTTTGTCTGTGTCTGTCTCTGTCTCACACACCTCTCCTAGCTCACATCGCTGGCACAGTCTCACCTCCCGGGGCTTCCAGTTCTGTCTGTGTCTGCCTGTGTCTCTCACACACCTCTCCTAGCTCACATTGCTGGCACAGTCTCATCTCCCGGGGATTCCAGTTCTGTCTGTGTCTGCCTGTGTCTCACACACCTCTCCTAGCTCATATTGCTGGTACAGTCTCATCTCCCAGGGATTTCAGTTCTGTCTGTGTCTCTAACACACATCTCCTAGCTCACATCGCTGGCACAGTCTCACCTCCCGGGGTTTCCAGTTCTAACTGTTCGGCCTGTTTTTCTCTCCCTCTCTCAATTCTCTCTATCTCTCAAACCTCTCTCTCTGTCACACACACACAAACACACACACACATACACCTCTCTCTCTTTCATACCGCTCTTTCAAACGCTCTTTCCCTCACGCTTTTCATTTTCCCCCACTTCTACCACCCCCCCTTTTTCCCACTCTTCTTAATCCCGCCCTCTTCTTCTCCTTCCCCTCTCCTTCCTCCTCCCTCTCTCCTCTCCTTCTCCCCCTCCCTTCATCCTCCTCCTCTCCTTCTTCCCCCTCCTTTGAAAGCTCACACCATAATAAAACATTCTCTGCTTGTTCCTAATGCACTTACTCACCCCCAGAGGATATGTGTCTGGCCTCACACTCAACTCATACAGTTTGCACGGTCTCTGCACACCGCCAATCTTCATGTTTCTTCTTTTTATTTCCACCAGGAACTGGTTCAGTGAGAAATACCAGAGAGTGAAGCAAACGTTTTCAAAATCTGATTAGGAGTCTACAGAGATCAGTCACTGGAACCTGTGCGAAGGAACTCTCCACCCTGCCCAGCCTTCTCCACCCTGCCCAGCCTTCTCCACCCTGCCCAGCCTTCTCCACCGTGCCCAGCCTTCTCCACCCTGCCCAGCCTTCTCCACCCTGCACAGCCATCTCCACCCTGCACAGCCATCCCCACCGTGCCCAGCCATCCCCACCCCGCCCAGCCATCTCCACCCCGCCCATCCATCTCCACCCTGCCCAGCCTTCTCCACCCTGCACAGCCATCTCCACCCTGCACAGCCATCCCCACCCTGCCCAGCCATCTACACCCAGCCTAGCCATCTCCCCTCTGCCCAGCCATCTCCACCCTGCCCAGCCATCTCCACCCTGCCCAGCCATCTCCACCCTGCTCAGCCTTCTCCACCCGGCCCAGCCTTCTCCACCCTGCCCAGCCATCTCCACCCTGCCCAGCCTTCTCCACCCTGCCCAGCCTTCTCCACCCTGCCCAGCCATCTCCACCCTGCCCATTCTTCTCCACCCTGCCCATCCTTGCCCACCCTGCCCAGCCATCTGCACCCAACCAACCTTCTCCACCCTGCCCATCCTTCTCCACCCTGCCCATCCTTCTCCACCCTGCCTAACCTTCTCCACCCCACCCAGTTTTCCCCATCCTTCCCAACCTTCTCTACTTATTATGATGCAGTGACCCCCTAATGGATCCATGCAGTTACCTCCCTGATGGCTCCATGCAGTGACTCCTTTTTATAATGCTAGAAAACCAATAAACATGGCGTATATCATCTAACTCTGTATGTTTCTTGGAAGAAGTTAAGAAGTTATAGGGAGCGGTTATATGGGGTAATAAGAGGAGTTATAGGGAGGGGTAATAGGAGGAGTTATAGGGAGAGGTTAAATGGAGCAATAGGAGCCATTATATGGGGTAATGGGAGGAGTTATAAGGAATGGTTATACGGAGTAATAGGAGGAGTTATATGGAGCAATAGGAGGAGTTATGGGGAGCGGTAATATGGAGCAATAAGAGGAGTTATGGGGAGCCGTAATATGGAGCAATAGGAGGAGTTATAGGGAGCAATAGGAGGAGTTATGGGGAGCGGTAATATGGAGCAATAGGAGGAGTTATGGGGAGCGGTAATATGGAGCAATAGGAGGAGTTATGGGGAGCCATAATATGGAGCAATAGGAGGAGTTATGGGGAGCGGTAATATGGAGCAATAGGAGGAGTTATGGGGAGCGGTAATATGGAGCAATAGGAGGAGTTATAGGGAGCAATAGGAGGAGTTATGGGGAGCGGTAATATGGAGTATTAGGAGGAGTTATGGGGAGCGGTAATATGGAGCAATAGGAGGAGTTATAGGGAGCAATGGGAGGAGTTACTGGGAGCAATAGGAGGAGTTATGGGGAGCCGTAATATGGAGCAATAGGAGGAGTTATAGGGAGCAATAGGAGGAGTTAAATGGAGCAATAGGAGGAGTTATGGGGAGCGGTGATATGGAGCAATAGGAGGAATTACAGGGAGCAATAGGAGGAATTATGGGGAGCCGTAATATGGAGCAATAGGAGGAGTTATGGGGAGCTGTAATATGGAGCAATAGGAGGAGTTATGAGGAGCGGTAATATGGAGCAATAGGAGGAGTTATGGGGAGCGGTAATATGGAGCAATAGGAGGAGTTATGGGGAGCGGTGATATGGAGCAATAGGAGGAGTTACAGGGAGCAATAGGAGGAGTTATGGGGAGCGGTGATATGGAGCAATAGGAGGAGTTATAGGGAGCAATAGGAGGAGTTATGGGAGCGGTAATATGGAGCAATAGGAGGAGTTATAGGGAGCAATAGGAGGAGTTATTGGGAGCGGTAATATGGAGCAATAGGAGGAGTTATGGGGAGCGGTGATGTGGAGCAATAGGAGGAGTTATGGGGAGCCGTAATAAGGAGCAATAGGAGGAGTTATGGGGAGCGGTGATATGGAGCAATAGGAGGAGTTATGGGGAGCGGTGATATGGAGCAATAGGAGGAGTTATAGGGAGCAATAGGAGGAGTTATGGGGAGCAATAGGAGGAGTTATGGGGAGCGGTAATATGGAGCAATAAGAGGAGTTATAGGGAGCAATAGGAGGAGTTATGGGGAGCGGTGATATGGAGCAATAGGAGGAGTTATAGGGAGCGTGATATGGAGCAATAGGAGGAGTTATAGGGAGCGGTGATATGGAGCAATAGGAGGAGTTATAGGGAGCAATAGGAGGAGTTATGAGGAGCGGTGATATGGAGCAATAGGAGGAGTTATAGGGAGCGGTGATATGGAGCAATAGGAGGAGTTATAGGGAGCGGTGATATGGAGCAATAGGAGGAGTTATATGGAGCAATAAGAGGAGTTATGGGGAGCGGTAATATGGAGCAATAGGAGGAGTTATGGGGAGCAATAAGAGGAGTTATGGGGAGCCGTAATATGGAGCAATAGGAGGAGTTATATGGAGCAATAGGAGGAGTTATAGGGAGCAATAGGAGGAGTTATAGGGAAGGGTAATAGGAGGAGTTATGTGACGGTGTGGGGGTAACCAAGCTCACTAAAAGGTTAAGCCCACTTGGTTGCCGCTGAGCTGTGTTTGAGGGTCCTAGAGTGTCAGCTCTTGGACCTGCCTGTTGTACATGTACTGCTATGCAATGTATGTAACATGTGCAACCATGATCCCAAACATGTCCCCGGGAATCAGGCCAGATTCTCGGTTACATGGAAGCACAATGCTCCGGGCAAAATCCTACCCTTAAAACGTTCTTACAACTCACCGCCAGGATGTCCTGCTTCAGCACAGACCAGAACAGGTAAAGGTAAGGTACTGTCATGGGAGACCAGTTTTATCAACACCTTTTTATACCGGGATTGTTGATTGATAAAAGCAAGGAGGTAAAATAAAGTGTAATTTATTTCAGGAAAAGACATACACACAATGTAACACAATTTACACAGTTAACACACTTACTGGGAACGGGGCTAACGAATAAATATATATATATATTAAATGGAAATAGCCGTGTTAGTCCAGTTGCGATAGTGCAGAATAAATGAGTTCTTCAGTATTAGGTGATAAAGAAAATAATGTGAAAAAAGCGCTAATGCTTAAAAATATTAGTGAAACATTCCTAAAATAATTACAAAACAACCTTAAATAAAGGTCTAGGCTGCCTACTATAAATTCCCCACAAAGATCATAATACAATCACAGAAAACACAATAATAGCGGCGCCCATGTGAAACTTAAATCACCGGAGTGATTTGACCACTGATAGTCCAGCCCTCACAGTCCAAATGAAGTCCAATATGGGCTTGATTGTTGTCTCATAACATGTAAGGAAAAGAGGGACAAATCATAGTGCAACACTGATAGACTCACTGGTACACAAACAATCAGTAACAACACAAAACATATACAAACAAAACAAAATAGCTACAATAAAACTGATTCATTTAATGACAAAATGATTAAAGTGATGAAAATCAATCATAAAATACACAAACAGGAGATCACTTCCGGAAAGTCTAAAACTGGAATACTACTCACGGAAAGTAAATAGTAAACCAGCAACAGCTGCCAAGGAAACCCGACCGGAGACCAGCAACAGCTGCCAAGGAAACCCGACCGGAGACCAGCAACAGCTGCCAAGGAAACCCGACCGGAGATCAGCAACAGCTGCCAAGGAAACCCGACCGGAGATCAGCAACAGCTGCCAAGGAAACCCGACCGGAGATCAGCAACAGCTGCCAAGGAAACCCGACCGGAGACCAGCAACAGCTGCCAAGGAAACCCGACCGGAGATCAGCAACAGCTGCCAAGGAAACCCGACCGGAGATCAGCAACAGCTGCCAAGTAAACCCGACCGGAGACCAGCAACAGCTGCCAAGGAAACCCGACCGGAGATCAGCAACAGCTGCCAAGGAAACCCGACCGGAGATCAGCAACAGCTGCCAAGGAAACCCGACCGGAGATCAGCAACAGCTGCCAAGGAAACCCGACCGGAGATCAGCAACAGCTGCCAAAGAAGCCCGACCGGAGATCAGCAACAGCTTCCAAGGAAACCCGACCGGAAATCAGCAACAGCTGCCAAGGAAACCCGACCGGAGATCAGCAACAGATGCCAAGGAAACCCGACCGGAGATCAGCAACAGCTGCCAAGGAAACCCGACCGGAGATCAGCAACAGGTGCCAAGGAAACCTGACCGGAAATCAGCAACAGCTGCCAAGGAAACCCGACCGGAAATCAGCAACAGCTGCCAAGGAAACCCGACCGGAGATCAGCAACAGCTGCCAAGGAAACCCGACCGGAAATCAGCAACAGCTGCCAAGGAAACCCGACCGGAGATCAGCAACAGCTGCCAAAGAAGCCCGACCGGAGATCAGCAACAGCTTCCAAGGAAACCCGACCGGAAATCAGCAACAGCTGCCAAGGAAACCCGACCGGAGATCAGCAACAGGTGCCAAGGAAACCCGACCGGAGATCAGCAACAGCTGCCAAGGAAACCCGACCGGAGATCAGCAACAGGTGCCAAGGAAACCTGACCGGAAATCAGCAACAGCTGCCAAGGAAACCCGACCGGAAATCAGCAACAGCTGCCAAGGAAACCCGACCGGAGATCAGCAACAGCTGCCAAGGAAACCCGACCGGAGATCAGCAACAGCTGCCAAGGAAACCCGACCGGAGATCAGCAACAGGTGCCAAGGAAACCTGACCGGAGATCAGCAACAGCTGCCAAGGAAACCCGAACGGAGACCAGCAACAGCTGCCAAGGAAACCCGACCGGAGATCAGCAACAGCTGCCAAGGAAACCCGACCGGAGATCAGCAACAGCTGCCAAGGAAACCCGACCGGAGACCAGCAACAGCTGCCAAGGAAACCCGACCGGAGATCAGCAACAGCTGCCAAGTAAACCCGACCGGAGATCAGCAACAGCTGCCAAGGAAACCCGACCGGAGATCAGCAACAGCTGCCAAGGAAACCCGACCGGAAATCAGCAACAGCTGCCAAGGAAACCCGACCGGAGATCAGCAATAGCTGCCAAAGAAGCCCGACCGGAAATCAGCAACAGCTGCCAAGGAATCCCGACCGGAGATCAGCAACAGCTTCCAAGGAAACCCGACCGGAAATCAGCAACAGCTGCCAAGGAAACCCGACCGGAGATCAGCAACAGGTGCCAAGGAAACCCGACCGGAGATCAGCAACAGCTGCCAAGGAAACCCGACCGGAGATCAGCAACAGGTGCCAAGGAAACCTGACCGGAAATCAGCAACAGCTGCCAAGGAAACCCGACCGGAAATCAGCAACAGCTGCCAAGGAAACCCGACCGGAGATCAGCAACAGCTGCCAAGTAAACCCGACCGGAGATCAGCAACAGCTGCCAAGGAAACCCGACCGGAGATCAGCAACAGCTGCCAAGGAAACCCGACCGGAAATCAGCAACAGCTGCCAAGGAAACCCGACCGGAGATCAGCAATAGCTGCCAAAGAAGCCCGACCGGAAATCAGCAACAGCTGCCAAGGAATCCCGACCGGAGATCAGCAACAGCTTCCAAGGAAACCCGACCGGAAATCAGCAACAGCTGCCAAGGAAACCCGACCGGAGATCAGCAACAGGTGCCAAGGAAACCCGACCGGAGATCAGCAACAGCTGCCAAGGAAACCCGACCGGAGATCAGCAACAGGTGCCAAGGAAACCTGACCGGAAATCAGCAACAGCTGCCAAGGAAACCCGACCGGAAATCAGCAACAGCTGCCAAGGAAACCCGACCGGAGATCAGCAACAGCTGCCAAGGAAACCCGACCGGAGATCAGCAACAGCTGCCAAGGAAACCCGACCGGAGATCAGCAACAGGTGCCAAGGAAACCTGACCGGAGATCAGCAACAGCTGCCAAGGAAACCCGAACGGAGACCAGCAACAGCTGCCAAGGAAACCCGACCGGAGATCAGCAACAGCTGCCAAGGAAACCCGACCAGAGATCAGCAACAGCTGCCAAGGAAACCCGACCGGAGACCAGCAACAGCTGCCAAGGAAACCCGACCGGAGATCAGCAACAGCTGCCAAGGAAACCCGACCGGAGATCAGCAACAGCTGCCAAGGAAACCCGACCGGAGATCAGCAACAGCTGCCAAGGAAACCCGACCGGAGATCAGCAACAGCTGCCAAGTAAACCCGACCGGAGATCAGCAACAGCTGCCAAGGAAACCCGACCGGAGACCAGCAACAGCTGCCAAGGAAACCCGACCGGAGATCAGCAACAGCTGCCAAGGAAACCCGACCGGAGATCAGCAACAGGTGCCAAGGAAACCCGACCGGAGACCAGCAACAGCTGCCAAGGAAACCCGACCGGAGACCAGCAACAGCTGCCAAGGAAACCCGACCGGAGACCAGCAACAGCTGCCAAGGAAACCCGACCGGAGATCAGCAACAGCTGCCAAGGAAACCCGACCGGAGATCAGCAACAGCTGCCAAGGAAACCCGACCGGAGATCAGCAACAGCTGCCAAGGAAACCCGACCGGAGACCAGCAACAGCTGCCAAGGAAACCCAACCGGAGATCAGCAACAGCTGCCAAGGAAACCCGACCGGAGATCAGCAACAGCTGCCAAGGAAACCCGACCGGAGATCAGCAACAGCTGCAAAGGAAACCTGACCGGAGACCAGCAACAGCTGCCAAGGAAACCCAACCGGAGATCAGCAACAGCTGCCAAGGAAACCCGACCGGAGATCAGCAACAGGTGCCAAGGAAACCCGACCGGAGACCAGCAACAGCTGCCAAGGAAACCCAACCGGAGATCAGCAACAGCTGCCAAGGAAACCCAACCGGAGATCAGCAACAGCTGCCAAGGAAACCCGACCGGAGATCAGCAACAGCTGCCAAGGAAACCCGACCGGAGATCAGCAACAGCTGCCAAGGAAACCCGACCGGAGATCAGCTACAGCTGCCAAGGAAACCCGACCGGAGACCAGCAACAGCTGCCAAGGAAACCCGACCGGAGACCAGCAACAGCTGCCAAGGAAACCCGACCGGAGATCAGCAACAGCTGCCAAGGAAACCCGACCGGAGATCAGCAACAGCTGCCAAGGAAACCCGACCGGAGACCAGCAACAGCTGCCAAGGAAACCCGACCGGAGATCAGCAACAGCTGCCAAGTAAACCCGACCGGAGATCAGCAACAGCTGCCAAGGAAACCCGACCGGAGATCAGCAACAGCTGCCAAGGAAACCCGACCGGAGATCAGCAACAGCTGCCAAGGAAACCCGACCGGAGATCAGCAACAGCTGCCAAGGAAACCCGACCGGAGACCAGCAACAGCTGCCAAGGAAACCCGACCGGAGATCAGCAACAGCTGCCAAGGAAACCCGACCGGAGATCAGCAACAGCTGCCAAGGAAACCCGACCTCAGATCAGCAACAGCTGCCAAGGAAACCCGACCGGAGACCAGCAACAGCTGCCAAGGAAACCCGACCGGAGATCAGCAACAGCTGCCAAGGAAACCTGACCGGAGATCAGCAACAGCTGCCAAGGAAACCCGACCGGAGATCAGCAACAGCTGCCAAGGAAACCTGACCGGAGATCAGCAACACCTGCCAAGGAAACCCGACCGGAGACCAGCAACAGCTGCCAAAGAAGCCCGACCGGAGATCAGCAACAGCTGCCAAGGAAACCCGACCGGAGATCAGCAACAGCTGCCAAGGAAACCCGACCGGAGATCAGCAACAGCTGCCAAGGAAACCTGACCAGAGATCAGCAAAAGCTGCCAAGGAAACCCGACCGGAGATCAGCAACAGCTGCCAAGGAAACCCGACCGGAGATCAGCAACAGCTGCCAAGGAAACCCGACCGGAGACCAGCAACAGCTGCAAAGGAAACCCGACCGGAGACCAGCAACAGCTGCCAAGGAAACCCAACCGGAGATCAGCAACAGCTGCCAAGGAAACCCGACCGGAGATCAGCAACAGGTGCCAAGGAAACCCGACCGGAGACCAGCAACAGCTGCCAAGGAAACCCAACCGGAGACCAGCAACAGCTGCCAAGGAAACCCGACCGGAGATCAGCAACAGCTGCCAAGGAAACCCGACCGGAGACCAGCAACAGCTGCCAAGGAAACCCAACCGGAGATCAGCAACAGCTGCCAAGGAAACCCAACCGGAGATCAGCTACAGCTGCCAAGGAAACCCGACCGGAGATCAGCAACAGGTGCCAAGGAAACCCGACCGGAGATCAGCAACAGCTGCCAAGGAAACCCGACCGGAGATCAGCAACAGGTGCCAAGGAAACCCGACCGGAGATCAGCAACAGCTGCCAAGTAAACCCGACCGGAGATCTCAACAGCTGCCAAGGAAACCCGATCGGAGACCAGCAACAGCTGCCAAGGAAACCCGACCGGAGACCAGCAACAGCTGCCAAGGAAACCCGACCGGAGACCAGCAACAGCTGCCAAGGAAACCCGACCGGAGATCAGCAACAGCTGCCAAGGAAACCCGACCGGAGATCAGCAACAGCTGCCAAGGAAACCCGACCGGAGATCAGCAACAGCTGCCAAGGAAACCCGACCGGAGATCAGCAACAGCTGCCAAGGAAACCCAACCGGAGATCAGTGGAGGAACATCACAGGATGTGCAGACCTTGTGCGCTGCCGCCACACAACCCGCTGGCGTGATCACAACCCGCTGGCGTGATCACAGACCTGCTGGTGCCGTCGGATGACGCGTGGCGCATGCGCCGTAGCTCAAAATGTCCTGATAGACACTGTGCACGTAGCGCTATGTGTGTGCTGCCTCCAAAGTCCTTACAAACTTGTAAACTGGTAAATGTGGACAGATAGACCAACAAATACCTAGACCAACTCCAGACAAGAGGTCAATCGATGTGTACAACCACCCGTGTGGAGTCACTGGCTTTTCAGGTATATATGGATTCACTTGTGGGTAGCACTGTATACACATCCCCTTTAAAAAGACCTCTCTGGGGGGTCGAAACGTCGGTTATCTGTGATGCTGTTTAAGCTAATATTTCCTTTTGTTATCTTCCTACTGTGTGCTGTCTCTACTTTATCAGTCCTCGGATGGTAACATGTGTGTGTGTGTGTGTCTGTGTGTTGTCTCTCCTTTATATGACAAAAACACAAAATATGTAGCGCTCAGGTGGATATAAGTGATAATATTAATAGTACAAATAATATTATAACTAATAAGTATATACTAATAAAAAATAGCACACAATTAACTAAATATAACAACAAACCATAATGTGATAGTGATAAAGAAAAAGTCCAAAATAAATGTTCCACTTTAAACAAAAATCCAGAGAGATAAGAGTCCCAGGTGAAGATCCAGGGAGCGTTGTGCAGCTTCAGATAAAAGTGGTATAACCAACCACTACGAATCTAAGAGCAAAAAAACAAACAGAAGCGCAAGCTCCATAGCACGTAACTGTTTAAACAATAAAGTACATTTATTTAAAAAACTGCAGCCCAAAGGAAATGCACTTACAGGACTAAAACCATACGTGGGAGAGAAATCTCTATCTGCGAGGGTGGGGGGGTCCCAGGTAGGCAGGGTACATCTGCACAGCGTGCAGCCACCACCAGCTCCTGTCACGAGTTGGTGCCAAGGAACTGAGTTAATCAATATCTCTACGTCCTCTGCTCTCAGCATGGAACAGTTGCTAGCACTAAAAATGCAGCTAGCTAGATCGCAGGGACTCCCAGGACTCCGTGTACACACACCCAGAAACGCAATAACGTCACCAACCCTATGCGTTTCGTCACACAAGGGCGAAGTATATATATATATATATTAAACGGAAATAGCCGAGTTATACCAGTTGCGATAGTGCAGAATAAATGAGTTCTTCCGTATTAGGTGATCGTCGCGCTTGTGCTCGCCACAAACCTGGGTCGGACCGCGTGGCTGAGGTGGGGTTGTAAAAGCACCGACCTTAGACCGCACAGGCTGATCCGGATTGCGCAGTTCGTAGTCGTATGTAGCAGGGTCGGGACTGGAGAAGGTAGCACCGGAGTGGGCACACCGCCAGGCAGCACTGGTAAACCAGTGCTTCAGCGCAAGAGTCCAGAGCAGGCCTGTGCAAGGAGAGAGAGAGAGCGACAGACCTCAGGACTCATAGACTGGCCTCTGCTAAGGGTAGGGCAGCAGACTATAGGAAACAGGGAGCTGAAGTATACTCAGGAGGTGCTCCGCTTCAGCACAGGAACCTGGACACGGCTTCTGTAATAGAGAGAGAGCAGCAGGCCCCAGGAGCCGGTAGACAGGCCTCTGCTATGGAAGGACAGCAGGCCTCAGGAAACAGGGAGCTGAAGTACACACTGGAGACCTCTGCTTCAGCACAGGAGTCAGGAACAGGCCTCTGCGTGAGACTAGCAGCCGGCCTCAGGAAACAGGGAGCTGAAGTCAACATGGAGAGTACTAGGCTTCAGCACAAGAGACAGGAACAAGAATGTAGAACAGAGAGAACATTATCACTCGTACCCTGTGTTCCCCCCCGAGTGAAACATTATCACTCGTACCCTGTGTTCCCTCCCGAGTGAAACATTATCACTCGTACCCTGTGTCCCCCCCCCCCGAGTGAAACATTATCACTCGTACCCTGTGTCCCCCCCCCGAGTGAAACATTATCACTCGTGCCCTGTGCCCCCCCCCAAGTGAAACATTATCACTCGTACCCTGTGTCCCCCCCCGAGTGAAACATTATCACTCGTACCCTGTGTCCCCCCCCGAGTGAAACATTATCACTCGTACCCTGTGTCCCCCCCCGAGTGAAACATTATCACTCGTACCCTGTGCCCCCCCCCGAGTGAAACATTATCACTCGTACCCTGTGTTCCCCCCCCCGAGTGAAACATTATCACTCGTACCCTGTGTCCCCCCCCCCGAGTGAAACATTATCACTCGTACCCTGTGTCCCCCCCCCGAGTGAAACATTATCACTCGTACCCTGTGTCCCCCCCCCCGAGTGAAACATTATCACTCGTACCCTGTGCCCCCCCCCGAGTGAAACATTATCACTCGTACCCTGTGCCCCCCCCCCGAGTGAAACATTATCACTCGTACCCTGTGTTCCCCCCCCGAGTGAAACATTATCACTCGTACCCTGTGTCCCCCCCCCGAGTGAAACATTATCACTCGTACCCTGTGTCCCCCCCCCGAGTGAAACATTATCACTCGTACCCTGTGTCCCCCCCCGAGTGAAACATTATCACTCGTACCCTGTGTCCCCCCCCCCCCGAGTGAAACATTATCACTCGTACCCTGTGCCCCCCCCCGAGTGAAACATTATCACTCGTACCCTGTGTCCCCCCCCGAGTGAAACATTATCACTCGTACCCTGTGTCCCCCCCCCCGAGTGAAACATTATCACTCGTACCCTGTGTCCCCCCCCCCGAGTGAAACATTATCACTCGTACCCTGTGTCCCCCCCCAAGTGAAACATTATCACTCGTACCCTGTGTCCCCCCCCGAGTGAAACATTATCACTCGTACCCTGTGTCCCCCCCCGAGTGAAACATTATCACTCGTACCCTGTGTCCCCCCCCGAGTGAAACATTATCACTCGTACCCTGTGTCCCCCCCCCGAGTGAAACATTATCACTCGTACCCTGTGCCCCCCCCCGAGTGAAACATTATCACTCGTACCCTGTGTCCCCCCCCAAGTGAAACATTATCACTCGTACCCTGTGTCCCCCCCCGAGTGAAACATTATCACTCGTACCCTGTGTCCCCCCCCTGAGTGAAACATTATCACTCGTACCCTGTGTCCCCCCCCGAGTGAAACATTATCACTCGTACCCTGTGTCCCCCCCCGAGTGAAACATTATCACTCGTACCCTGTGCCCCCCCCCGAGTGAAACATTATCACTCGTACCCTGTGTCCCCCCCCCCGAGTGAAACATTATCACTCGTACCCTGTGCCCCCCCCCGAGTGAAACATTATCACTCGTACCCTGTGCCCCCCCCCGAGTGAAACATTATCACTCGTACCCTGTGTCCCCCCCCCCGAGTGAAACATTATCACTCGTACCCTGTGTCCCCCCCCCCGAGTGAAACATTATCACTCGTACCCTGTGTCCCCCCCCGAGTGAAACATTATCACTCGTACCCTGTGTCCCCCCCCCGAGTGAAACATTATCACTCGTACCCTGTGTCCCCCCCCCGAGTGAAACATTATCACTCGTACCCTGTGACCCCCCCCCCCCGAGTGAAACATTATCACTCGTACCCTGTGTTCCCCCCCCCGAGTGAAACATTATCACTCGTACCCTGTGTCCCCCCCCCCGAGTGAAACATTATCACTCGTACCCTGTGTCCCCCCCCAAGTGAAACATTATCACTCGTACCCTGTGTCCCCCCCCGAGTGAAACATTATCACTCGTACCCTGTGTCCCCCCCCGAGTGAAACATTATCACTCGTACCCTGTGTCCCCCCCCGAGTGAAACATTATCACTCGTACCCTGTGTCCCCCCCCCGAGTGAAACATTATCACTCGTACCCTGTGCCCCCCCCCCGAGTGAAACATTATCACTCGTACCCTGTGTCCCCCCCCCGAGTGAAACATTATCACTCGTACCCTGTGACCCCCCCCCCGAGTGAAACATTATCACTCGTACCCTGTGTTCCCCCCCGAGTGAAACATTATCACTCGTACCCTGTGCCCCCCCCCGAGTGAAACATTATCACTCGTACCCTGTGCCCCCCCCCGAGTGAAACATTATCACTCGTACCCTGTGTCCCCCCCCCCCGAGTGAAACATTATCACTCGTACCCTGTGTCCCCCCCCCCGAGTGAAACATTATCACTCGTACCCTGTGTTCCCTCCCGAGTGAAACATTATCACTCGTACCCTGTGTCCCCCCCCCGAGTGAAACATTATCACTCGTACCCTGTGCCCCCCCCCGAGTGAAACATTATCACTCGTACCCTGTGTCCCCCCCCCCGAGTGAAACATTATCACTCGTACCCTGTGTCCCCCCCCCCGAGTGAAACATTATCACTCGTACCCTGTGTTCCCTCCCGAGTGAAACATTATCACTCGTACCCTGTGTCCCCCCCCCGAGTGAAACATTATCACTCGTACCCTGTGTCCCCCCCCGAGTGAAACATTATCACTCGTACCCTGTGTCCCCCCCCGAGTGAAACATTATCACTCGTACCCTGTGTCCCCCCCCCCCGAGTGAAACATTATCACTCGTACCCTGTGTCCCCCCCCCCGAGTGAAACATTATCACTCGTACCCTGTGTCCCCCCCCGAGTGAAACATTATCACTCGTACCCTGTGTCCCCCCCCCCGAGTGAAACATTATCCCTCGTGCCCTGTGTGTCCCCCCCCCGAGTGAAACATTATCACTCGTACCCTGTGTCCCCCCCCGAGTGAAACATTATCACTCGTACCCTGTGTTCCCCCCCCCCGAGTGAAACATTATCACTCGTACCCTGTGTCCCCCCCCCCGAGTGAAACATTATCACTCGTACCCTGTGTCCCCCCCCGAGTGAAACATTATCACTCGTACCCTGTGTCCCCCCCCGAGTGAAACATTATCACTCGTACCCTGTGTCCCCCCCCCCCCGAGTGAAACATTATCACTCGTACCCTGTGTTCCCCCCCCGAGTGAAACATTATCACTCGTACCCTGTGTTCCCCCCCCGAGTGAAACATTATCACTCGTACCCTGTGTTCCCCCCCCGAGTGAAACATTATCACTCGTACCCTGTGTCCCCCCCGAGTGAAACATTATCACTCGTACCCTGTGTCCCCCCCCGAGTGAAACATTATCACTCGTACCCTGTGACCCCCCCGAGTGAAACATTATCACTCGTACCCTGTGTCCCCCCCGAGTGAAACATTATCACTCGTACCCTGTGACCCCCCCCCGAGTGAAACATTATCACTCGTACCCTGTGACCCCCCCCCCCGAGTAAAACATTATCCCTCGTGCCCTGTCCCCCCCCCCGAGTGAAACATTATCACTCGTACCCTGTGACCCCCCCCGAGTGAAACATTATCACTCGTACCCTGTGACCCCCCCCGAGTGAAACATTATCACTCGTACCCTGTGACCCCCCCCCGAGTGAAACATTATCCCTCGTGCCCTGTCCCCCCCCCGAGTGAAACATTATCACTCGTACCCTGTGACCCCCCCCGAGTGAAACATTATCACTCGTACCCTGTGACCCCCCCCGAGTGAAACATTATCCCTCGTGCCCTGTGTCCCCCCCCCCCCCCGAGTGTTCCAGCAAATTCTGAAGGTTTTTCAATCTTTTTAAAAGATTGAGTGCAGCCTATACCCATTTCTTTTACTCTCACATACAGGACACACATACTCACATATAGGAGGACACACACACACTCACTCATATACAGGACTCATACTCACATATAGGAGGACACACACACTCACTCATATACAGGCCACACATACTCACATATAGGAGGACACACCCACACTCATTCACTCATATAAAGGACACATACTCACATATAGGACGACACACACTCACTCTTATACAGGACACACATACTCACATATAGGAGGACACAATCACCTACTGGACACATATACTCACATATAGGATCCACACACTCACTCACATACAGGTCACACATCCATATAGAAGGACACACACTCACATACGGGACACACACTCACTTATAGGAGGACACACACACACATATAGGAGGCCACACACTCAATCACTCACATACAGGACACACATACTCACATATAGGAGGACACACACACACTCACTCGTGTACAGGACACACATACATAGGAAACACACAGGTGCTGACACACAATAGACCTGGTGACTATCACACACTGTTTGTGACTGCAGGTCGTGTGTTCCTCACCTCTGATCCCCAGAACATACAGCTCAGTGTTTGTTTGGACTTAGTACCTCAGCTCTGACAACAAGTCAGGGTCAGGATATAAACCCACAGGAGCCTTCATATGCAGGAAAGAAGAGGAGAAGAGTGGAGGTGAGAGGAGGGGAGATGTAGTGTGAGGGAAGGGGGATAGGTGGTGAGGGGTGATCATGGGAGTAAAGAGAAGGTGCCATAATGCCTGTTCCTCTCTCTTACACACACACACATCTGTATAACACTAATGTCTGTTTCTCTCTCTCACACACAAGCACACACACACGCACACACATCTGTATAACACTAATGTGTGTTCCTCTCTCTCTCTCTCACACACACACACACACACATCTGTATAACACTAATGTCTGTTTCTCTCTCTCACACACAAGCACACACACAGGCACACACATCTGTATAACACTAATGTCTGTTTCACACACACACACACACACACACACACACACACACACACACACACACACACACACACACACACACACACACACACACACACACACACACACACACACCTGTATAACACTAATGTCTGTTTGTCTCTCTCACACACAAGCACACACGCACACACATCTGTATAACACTAATGTGTGTTCCGCTCTCTCTCTCTCACACACACACACACACACACACACACACACACACACACACACACACACACACACACACACACACACACACACACACACACACACACACACACACATACACCTGTATATCACTAATGCCTGTTACTCTAATTCTCACACACACACATGCCGGTCGGCAATCTAAGCCCCGCCCCCGGCATCCTCCTTCATCCGGCCCAGCATTTTCTACTTTAAAGCCCCGCCCCCTGCAGCATTCATGCATTCTACATAGAAAATAATCACCGCCGCCGCCATCCCGCATCTAACTAACGGGACCAAGGACAAAAACCGGGACATTTCCGGGACGGACCGGCAAACGGAACAGGACAGAAAAAACGGGACTGTCCTGGCAATACCGGGACATCTGGTCACCCTATGTGTGTGAGCACAGAGTAACCTCAGTATGCTGTGTGTGAGCACAGAGTAACCTCAGTATGCTGTGTGAGCACATGGTAACCTCAGCATGCTGCGTGTGAGCACAAAGTAACCTCAGTATGCTGTGTGAGCACATAGTAACCTCAGTATGCTGTGTGTGAGCACTGAGTAACCTCAGCATTCTTTGTGTCAGCATAGTAACCTCAGCATGCTGTGTGTGAGCAGAGTAACCTCAGTATGCTGTGTGTGAGCAGAGAGTAACCTCAGTATGCTGTGTATGAGCAGAGTAACCTCAGTATGCTGTGTGAGCACAGAGTAACCTCAGTATGCTGTGTGAGCACAGAGTAACCACAGTATGCTTCGTGTGAGCACAGAGTAACCTCAGTATGCTGCGTGTGAGCTCAGAGTAACCGCAGTATGCTGCGTGTGAGCACAGAGTAACCTCAGTATGCTGCGTGTGAGCTCAGAGTAACCGCAGTATGCTGCGTGTGAGCACAGAGTAACCTCAGTATGCTGTGTGAGCACAGAGTAACCTCAGTATGCTGTGTGTGAGCACAGAGTAACCTCAGCATGCTGCCTGTGAGCACAGAGTAACCTCAGTATGCTGTGTGAGCACAGAGTAACCTCAGTATGCTGTGTGTGAGTAGAGAGTAACCTCAGTATGCGGTGTGTGAGCAGAGGGTAACCTCAGTATGCTGTGTGTGAGCACAGAGAAACCTCAGTATGCTGTGTGTGAGCAGAGAGTAACCTCAGTATGCTGTGTGTGAGTAGAGAGTAACCTCAGTATGCGGTGTGTGAGCACAGAGTAACCTCAGAATGCTGTGTATGAGCACAGAGAAACCTCAGTATGCTGTGTGTGAGCAGAGAGTAACCTCAGTATGCTGTGTGTGAGTAGAGAGTAACCTCAGTATGCCGTGTGAGCAGAGAGTAACCTCAGTATGCTGCGTGTGAGCACAAAATAGCCTCAGCATGCTGCGTGTGAGCAGAGTAACCTCAGTATGCTGTGTGAGCAGAGAGTATCCTCAGTATGCTGTATGTGAGCAGAGTAACCTCAGTATGCTGCGTGTGAGCAGAGAGTAACCTCAGTATGTGGTGTGTATGCACAAAGTAACCTCAGCATGCTGTGTGTGAGCAGAGAATAACCTCAGAATGCTGTATGTGAGCACAGAGTAACCTCAGTATGCTGTATGTGAGCAGAGTAACCTCAGTATGCTGCGTGTGAGCAGAGAGTAACCTCAGTATGTGGTGTGTATGCACAAAGTAACCTCAGCATGCTGTGTGTGAGCAGAGAATAACCTCAGTATGCTGTGTATGAGCAGAGTAACCTCAGTATGCTGCGTGTGAGCACAAAATAGCCTCAGCATGCTGCGTGTGAGCACAGAGTAACCTCAGTATGCTCTGTGTTAGCACATAGTAACTTCAGCATGCTGTGCGTGTGAGCACATAGTAACCTCAGCATTCTTTGTGTCAGCATAGTAACCTCAGCATGCTGTGTGTGAGCAGAGTAACCACAGCATACTGCGTGTGAGCACAGAGTAACCTCAGAATGCTGTGTATGAGAAGAGTAACCTCAGTATGCTTCGTGTAAACACAGAGTAACCTCAGTATGCTGCGTGTGAGCACAGAGTACCCCCAGTATGCTGCGTATGAGCACAGAGTAACCTCAGTATGCTGTGTGAGCACAGAGTAACCTCAGTATGCTGTGTGTGAGCACAGAGTAACCTCAGTATGCTGTATATGAGAACAGAGTAACCTCAGTATGCTGTGTGAGCACAGAGTAACCTCAGTATGCTGTGTGTGAGCACAGAGTAACCTCAGTATGCTGCGTGTGAGCACCGAGTAACCTCAGTATGCTGCGTGTGAGCACAGAGTAACTTCAGCATTCTGAGTGTGAGCACAGAGTAACCTCAGCATGCCGTTTCTGAGCCGAGTAACCTCGGTATGCTGCGTGTGACCACAAAGTAACCTCAGTATGCTGTGTGTGAGAACAGAGTAACCGCAGTATGCCGTTTCTGAGCCGAGTAACCTCAGTATGCTGCGTGTGAGCACAGAGTAACCTCGGTATGCTGTGTGTGAGCACAGAGTAACCTCAGTATGCTGTGTGTGAGCACAGAGTAACCTCAGTATGCTGTGTGTGAGCACAGAGTAACCTCAGTATGCTGTGTGAGCAGAGAGTAACCTCAGTATGCTGTGTGTGAGAACAGAGTAACCGCAGTATGCCGTTTCTGAGCCGAGTAACCTCAGTATGCTGCGTGTGAGCACAGAGTAACCTCGGTATGCTGTGTGTGAGCACAGAGTAACCTCAGTATGCTGTGTGTGAGCACAGAGTAACCGCAGTATGCTGTGTGTGAGCACAGAGTAACCTCAGTATGCTGTGTGTGAGCACAGAGTAACCTGAGTATGCCGTTTCTGAGCACAGTAACCTCAGTATGCGGTGTGTGAGAACAGAGTAACCTCAGTATGCTGTGTGTGAGCACAGAGTAACCTCAGTATGCTGTGTGTGAGAACAGAGTAACCTCAGAATGCTGTGTGAGCAGAGAGTAACCTCCGTATGCTGTGTGTGGGCACAGAGTAACCTCAGTATGCTGTGTGTGAGCACAGTAACCTCAGTATGCTGTGTATGAGCAGAGTAACCTCAGTATGCTGTGTGTGAGCACAGAGTAACCTCAGTATGCTGTGTGTGAGCAGAGAGTAACCTCAGTATGCCGTTTCAGAGCACAGTAACCTCAGTATGCGGTGTGTGAGAACAGAGTAACCTCAGAATGCTGTGTGAGCACAGAGTAACCTCAGTATGCTGCGTCTGAGAACAGAGTAACCTCAGTATGCTGTGTGTGGGCACAGAGTAACCTCAGTATGCTGTGTGTGAGCACAGAGTAACCTCAGTATGCTGTGTGTGAGCAGAGTAACCTCAGTATGCTGTGTATGAGCAGAGTAACCTCAGTATGCTGTGTATGAGCAGAGTAACCTCAGTATGCTGTGTGTGGGCACAGAGTAACCTCAGTATGCTGTGTGTGAGCACAGTAACCTCAGTATGCTGTGTATGAGCAGAGTAACCTCAGTATGCTGTGTGTGAGCACAGTAACCTCAGTATGCGGTGTGTGAGAACAGAGTAACCTCAGTATGCTGTGTGTGAGCACAGAGTAACCTCAGTATGCTGTGTGTGAGCACAGTAACCTCAGTATGCTGTGTATGAGCAGAGTAACCTCAGTATGCTGTGTATGAGCAGAGTAACCTCAGCATGCTGTGTGTGAGCACAGAGTAACCTCAGTATGCTGTGTGTGAGAGCAGAGTAACCTCAGTATGCTGTGTGTGAGCACAGAGTAACCTCGGTATGCTGTGTGTGAGCACAGAGTAACCTCAGTATGCCGTTTCTGAGCACAGTAACCTCAGTATGCTGTGTGTGAGCACAGAGTAACCTTGGTATGCTGCGTTTGAGCACAGAGTAACCTCGGTATGCTGTGTGTGAGAGCAGAGTAACCTCAGTATGCTGCGTGTGAGCACAGAGTAACCTCAGTATGCTGTGTGTGAGCACAAAGTAACCTCAGTATGCCGTGTGTGAGCACAAAGTAACCTCAGTATGCTGCGTGTGAGCACAGAGTAACCTCAGTATGCTGTGTGTGAGCACAAAGTAACCTCAGTATGCTGCGTGTGAGCACAGAGTAACCTCAGTATGCTGTGTGTGAGCACAAAGTAACCTCAGTATGCTGTGTGTGAGCACAAAGTAACCTCAGTATGCTGTGTGTGAGCACAGAGTAACCTCAGTATGCCGTTTCTGAGCCGAGTAACCTCAGTATGCTGCGTGTGAGCACAGAGTAACCTCGGTATGCTGTGTGTGAGCACAGAGTAAGCTCGGTATGCTGTGTGTGAGCACAGAGTAACCTCAGTATGCTGCGTGTGAGCACAGAGTAACCTCGGTATGCTGTGTGTGAGCACAGAGTAACCTCGGTATGCTGTGTGTGAGCACAGAGTAACCTCGGTATGCTGCGTTTGAGCACAGAGTAACCTCAGTATGCTGTGTGTGAGCACAGAGTAACCGCAGTATGCTGTGTGTGAGCACAGAGTAACCTCAGTATGCCGTTTCTGAGCACAGTAACCTCAGTATGCGGTGTGTGAGAACAGAGTAACCTCAGTATGCTGTGTGTGAGCACAGAGTAACCTCAGTATGCTGTGTGTGAGCACAAAGTAACCTCAGCATGCTGTGTGAGCACAGAGTAACCTCAGTATGCTGCGTGTGAGCACAAAATAGCCTCAGCATGCTGCGTGTGAGCACAGAGTAACCTCAGTATGCTCTGTGTTAGCACAGAGTAACTTCAGCATGCTGTGCGTGTGAGCACATAGTAACCTCAGCATTCTTTGTGTCAGCATAGTAACCTCAGCATGCTGTGTGTGAGCAGAGTAACCACAGCATACTGCGTGTGAGCACAGAGTAACCTCAGAATGCTGTGTATGAGAAGAGTAACCTCAGTATGCTTCGTGTAAACACAGCGTAACCTCAGTATGCTGCGTGTGAGCACAGAGTACCCCCAGTATGCTGCGTATGAGCACAGAGTAACCTCAGTATGCTGTGTGAGCACAGAGTAACCTCAGTATGCTGTGTGTGAGCACAGAGTAACCTCAGTATGCTGTATATGAGAACAGAGTAACCTCAGTATGCTGTATATGAGAACAGAGTAACCTCAGTATGCTGTGTGAGCACAGAGTAACCTCAGTATGCTGTGTGAGCACAGAGTAACCTCAGTATGCTGTGTGTGAGCACAGAGTAACCTCAGTATGCTGCGTGTGAGCACCGAGTAACCTCAGTATGCTGTGTGTGAGCACAGAGTAACCTCAGTATGCTGTGTGTGAGCACAGAGTAACCTCAGTATGCTGCGTGTGAGCACAGAGTAACCTCAGTATGCTGCGTGTGAGCACAGAGTAACTTCAGCATTCTGCGTGTGAGCACAGAGTAACCTCAGTATGCTGCGTGTGAGCACAGAGTAACTTCAGCATTCTGCGTGTGAGCACAGAGTAACCTCAGCATGCCGTTTCTGAGCCGAGTAACCTCGGTATGCTGCGTGTGACCACAAAGTAACCTCAGTATGCGGTGTGTGAGAACAGAGTAACCGCAGTATGCTGTGTGTGAGTACAGAGTAACCTCGGTATGCTGTGTGTGAGCACAGAGTAACCTCGGTATGCTGCGTTTGAGCACAGAGTAACCTCGGTATGCTGTGTGTGAGCACCGAGTAACCTCAGTATGCTGTGTGAGCACAGAGTAACCTCAGTATGCTGTGTGTGAGCCCAGATTAACCTCAGTATGCTGTGTGTGAGCACAGAGTAACCTCAGTATGCTGTGTGTGAGCACAGAGTAACCTCAGAATGCTGTGTGTGAGCACAGAGTAACCTCAGTATGCTGTGTGTGAGCACAAAGTAACCTCAGTATGCTGTGTGTGAGCACAGAGTAACCTCAGTATGCTGTGTTTGAGAACAGAGTAACCTCAGTATGCCGTTTCTGAGCACAGTAACTTCAGTATGCTGCGTGTGAGCACAGAGTAACCTCAGAATGCTGTGTGAGCACAGAGTAACCTCAGAATGCTGTGTGAGCACAGAGTAACCTCAGTATGCTGTGTGTGAGCACAGAGTAACCTCAGTATGCCGTTTCTGAGCACAGTAACCTCAGTATGCTGTGTGTGAGCACAGAGTAACCTCGGTATGCTGCGTGTGAGCACAGAGTAACCTCGGTATGCTGTGTGTGAGCACAGAGTAACCTCAGTATGCTGTGTGTGAGCACAAAGTAACCTCAGTATGCTGCGTGAGCACAGAGTAACCTCAGTATGCTGAGTGTGAGAACAGAGTAACCTCAGTATGCTGCGTGTGAGCACAGAGTAACCTCAGTATGCTGTGTGTGAGCACAAAGTAACCTCAGTATGCTGTGTGTGAGCACAAAGTAACCTCAGTATGCTGTGTGTGAGCACAAAGTAACCTCAGTATGCTGTGTGTGAGCACAGAGTAACCTGAGTATGCAGTTTCTGAGCACAGTAACCTCAATATGCTGTGTGTGAGCACAGAGTAACCTCAATATGCTGTATGTGAGCAGAGTAACCTCAGTATGCTGCGTGTGAGCACAGAGTAACCTCAGTATGCCGTTTCTGAGCCAAGTAACCTCAGTATGCTGCGTGTGAGCACAGAGTAACCTCGGTATGCTGTGTGTGAGCACAGAGTAACCTCGGTATGCTGTGTGTGAGCACAGAGTAAGCTCGGTATGCTGTGTGTGAGCACAGAGTAACCTCAGTATGCTGAATGTGAGAACAGAGTAACCTCAGTATGCTGCATGTGAGCACAGAGTAACCTCAGTATGCTGCGTGTGAGCACAAAGTAACCTCAGTATGCTGTGTGTGAGCACAAAGTAACCTCAGTATGCTGTGTGTGAGCACAAAGTAACCTCAGTATGCTGTGTGTGAGCACAGAGTAACCTGAGTATGCTGTGTGTGAGCACAGAGTAACCTCAATATGCTGTATGTGAGCAGAGTAACCTCAGTATGCTGCGTGTGAGCACAGAGTAACCTCAGTATGCCGTTTCTGAGCCGAGTAACCTCAGTATGCTGCGTGTGAGCACAGAGTAACCTCGGTATGCTGTGTGTGAGCACAGAGTAACCTCGGTATGCTGTGTGTGAGCACAGAGTAACCTCGGTATGCTGCGTTTGAGCACAGAGTAACCTCAGTATGCTGTGTGTGAGCACAGAGTAACCGCAGTATGCTGTGTGTGAGCACAGAGTAACCTCAGTATGCTGTGTGTGAGCACAAAGTAACCTCAGTATGCTGTGTGTGAGAACAGAGTAACCTCAGTATGCCGTTTCTGAGCACAGTAACCTCAGTATGCTGTGTGTGAGCACAGAGTAACCTCGGTATGCTGTGTGTGAGCACAGAGTAACCTCGGTATGCTGCGTTTGAGCACAGAGTAACCTCGGTATGCTGTGTGTGAGAACAGAGTAACCTCAGTATGCTGCGTGTGAGAACAGAGTAATCTCAGTATGCTGCGTGTGAGAACAGAGTAACCTCAGTATGCTGCGTGTGAGCACAGAGTAACCTTAGCATGCTGGGTTTGAGTACAGATTAACCTCAGTATGCTGCGTGTGAGCACAGAGTAACCTCAGTATGCTGTGTGAGCACAGAGTAACCTCAGTATGCTGCGTGTGAGCACAGAGTAACCTCAGTATGCTGCGTGTGAGCACAGAGTAACCTCAGTATGCCGTTTCTGAGCACAGTAACCTCAGTATGCTGTGTGTGAGCACAGAGTAACCTTGGTATGCTGCGTTTGAGCACAGAGTAACCTCGGTATGCTGTGTGTGAGCACAGAGTAACCTCAGTATGCTGTGTGTGAGCACAAAGTAACCTCAGTATGCTGCGTGAGCACAGAGTAACCTCAGTATGCTGAGTGTGAGAACAGAGTAACCTCAGTATGCTGCGTGTGAGCACAGAGTAACCTCAGTATGCTGTGTGTGAGCACAAAGTAACCTCAGTATGCTGTGTGTGAGCACAAAGTAACCTCAGTATGCTGTGTGTGAGCACAAAGTAACCTCAGTATGCTGTGTGTGAGCACAGAGTAACCTGAGTATGCAGTTTCTGAGCACAGTAACCTCAATATGCTGTGTGTGAGCACAGAGTAACCTCAATATGCTGTATGTGAGCAGAGTAACCTCAGTATGCTGCGTGTGAGCACAGAGTAACCTCAGTATGCCGTTTCTGAGCCAAGTAAACTCAGTATGCTGCGTGTGAGCACAGAGTAACCTCGGTATGCTGTGTGTGAGCACAGAGTAACCTCGGTATGCTGTGTGTGAGCACAGAGTAAGCTCGGTATGCTGTGTGTGAGCACAGAGTAACCTCAGTATGCTGAGTGTGAGAACAGAGTAACCTCAGTATGCTGCATGTGAGCACAGAGTAACCTCAGTATGCTGCGTGTGAGCACAAAGTAACCTCAGTATGCTGTGTGTGAGCACAAAGTAACCTCAGTATGCTGTGTGTGAGCACAAAGTAACCTCAGTATGCTGTGTGTGAGCACAGAGTAACCTGAGTATGCTGTGTGTGAGCACAGAGTAACCTCAATATGCTGTATGTGAGCAGAGTAACCTCAGTATGCTGCGTGTGAGCACAGAGTAACCTCAGTATGCCGTTTCTGAGCCGAGTAACCTCAGTATGCTGCGTGTGAGCACAGAGTAACCTCGGTATGCTGTGTGTGAGCACAGAGTAAGCTCGGTATGCTGTGTGTGAGCACAGAGTAACCTCAGTATGCTGCGTTTGAGCACAGAGTAACCTCGGTATGCTGTGTGTGAGCACAGAGTAACCTCGGTATGCTGTGTGTGAGCACAGAGTAACCTCGGTATGCTGCGTTTGAGCACAGAGTAACCTCAGTATGCTGTGTGTGAGCACAGAGTAACCGCAGTATGCTGTGTGTGAGCACAGAGTAACCTCAGTATGCTGTGTGTGAGCACAAAGTAACCTCAGTATGCTGTGTGTGAGAACAGAGTAACCTCAGTATGCCGTTTCTGAGCACAGTAACCTCAGTATGCTGTGTGTGAGCACAGAGTAACCTCGGTATGCTGTGTGTGAGCACAGAGTAACCTCGGTATGCTGCGTTTGAGCACAGAGTAACCTCGGTATGCTGTGTGTGAGAACAGAGTAACCTCAGTATGCTGCGTGTGAGAACAGAGTAACCTCAGTATGCTGCGTGTGAGAACAGAGTAACCTCAGTATGCTGCGTGTGAGCACAGAGTAACCTTAGCATGCTGGGTTTGAGTACAGATTAACCTCAGTATGCTGCGTGTGAGCACAGAGTAACCTCAGTATGCTGTGTGAGCACAGAGTAACCTCAGTATGCTGCGTGTGAGCACAGAGTAACCTCAGTATGCTGCGTGTGAGCACAGAGTAACCTCAGTATGCTGCGTGTGAGCACAGAGTTACCTCAGTATGCTGCGTGTGAGCACAGAGTAACCGCAGTATGCTGTGTGTGAGCACAGAGTAACCTCAGTATGCTGTGTGTGAGCACAGAGCAACCTCAGTATGCTGTGTGTGAGCACAGAGTAGCCTCAGTATGCTGTGTGTGAGCACAGAGTAACCTGAGTATGCTGTGTGTGAGCACAGAGTAACCTCAATATGCTGCATGTGAGCAGAGTAACCTCAGTATGCTGCGTGTGAGCACAGAGTAACCTCAGTATGCAGTGTGTGAGCACAGAGTAACCTCAGTATGCTGTGTGTGAGCACAGAGTAAACTTAGTATGCTGTATTTTGTGCACAGTGTAACCTCACAATGCTGCGTTTGAACACAGAGTAACCTCAGTATGCTGCGTTTGAGCAGAGTAACCCCAGCATGCTGTGTGTGAGCCGAGTAACCCAGTATGTGTGTGAGCACAGAGTAACCCCAGTATGTGTGTGAGCAGAGAGTAACCTCAGCATACTGTGTTTGAGTATTGTAACCTCAGTATGCTCTGTGTGAACAGAGTAACCCCTGTATGTGTGTGAGCAGAGTAACCCCAGTATGCTGTGTGTGAGCAGAGTAACCCCAGTATGTGTGTGAGCAGAGAGTAACCGCAGTATGCTGCGTGTGAGCAGAGTAACCCCAGTATGCTGCGTGTGAGCAGAGTAACCCCAGTATGTGTGTGAGCACAGAGTAACCCCAGTATGTGTGTGAGCAGAGAGTAACCTCAGCATACTATGTGTGAGCAGAGTAACCTCAGTATGTGTGTGAGCAGAGGGTAACCTCAGTATGCTGTGTGTGAGCACAGAGAAACCTCAGTATGCTGTGTGTGAGCACAGAGTAACCTCAGTATGCTGTGTGAGCACAGAGTAAGCTCAGCATGCTGTGTGTGAGCACAGAGTAACCTCAGTATGCTGTGTGTGAGCACAGAGTAAGCTCAGCATGCTGTGTGTGAGCACAGAGAAACCTCAGTATGCTGTGTGAGCACAGAGTAACCTCAGTATGCTGTGTGTGAGCACAGAGAAACCTCAGTATGCTGTGAGCACAGAGTAAACTCAGCATGCTGTGTGTGAGCACAGAGTAACCTCAGTATGCTGCGTGTGAGCACAGAGTAACCTCAGCATGCTGTGTGTGAGCCCAGATTAACCTCAGTATGCGGTGTGTGTGCACAGAGTAACCTCAGTATGCTGTGTGTGAGCACAGAGTAACCTCATCATGCTGCGTGTGGGCACAGAGTAAACTCAGTATGCCGTGTCTGAGCAGAGTAACCTCAGTATGCTGTGTATAAGCCGAGAGTAACCTTTGTATGCTGCGTGTGAGCGAAGAGTAATGTCCGTATACTGCGGGTGAGCAAAGAGTAACCATAGTATGCTGTGTGTGAGCACAGAGTAACCTCAGCATACTGCTTGTGAGCAGAGTAACCTCAGTATGCTGTGTGTGAGCACAATGTAATCTCAGCATACTGCGTATGAGCAGAGTAACCTCAGTATGCTCTGGGCGAGCAGAGTTACCTAAGCATATTGAGTGTGAGCACAGTAACATCAGCATACTGAGTGTGAGCCCAGAGTAACCTCAGTATGCTGCGTGTGAGCACAGAGTAACCTCAGTATGCTGTGTGTGAGCACAGTGTAACCTCGGTATGCTGCGTTTGAGCACAGAGTAACCTCAGTATGCTGCGTGTGAGCACAGAGTAACCTCAGCATGCTGTGTGTGAGCCCAGATTAACCTCAGTATGCTGCGTGTGAGCACAGAGTAACCTCAGTATGCTGCGTGTGAGCACAAAGTAACCTCAGTATGCTGTGTGTGAGCACAGAGTAACCTCAGTATGCTGCGTGTGAGCACAGTGTAACCTCAGTATGCTGCGTGTGAGCACAGAGTAACCTCAGTATGCTGCGTGTGAGCACAGAGTAACCTCAGTATGCTGCGTGTGAGAACAGAGTAACCTCAGTATGCTGCGTGTGAGAACAGAGTAACCTCAGTATGCTGTGAGTGAGCAGAGAGTAACTGCAGTATGCTGTGTGTGAGCACAGAGTAACCTCAGTATGCTGTGTGTGAGCACAAAGTAACCGCAGTATGCTGCATGTGAGCACAGAGTAACCTCAGTATGCTGCGTGTGAGAACAGAGTAACCTCAGTATGCTGCGTGTGAGAACAGAGTAACCTCAGTATGCTGCGTGTGAGCACAGAGTAACCTTAGCATGCTGGGTTTGAGTACAGATTAACCTCAGTATGCTGTGTGAGCACAGAGTAACCTCGGTTTGCTGCGTGTGAGCACAGAGTAACCTCAGTATGCTGCGTGTGAGCACAGAGTAACCTCAGTATGCTGTGTGTGAGCAAAGAGTAACCGCAGTATGCTGTGTGTGAGCACAGAGTAACCTCAGTATGCTGTGTGTGAGCACAAAGTAACCTCAGTATGCTGCGTGTGAGCAGAGAGTAACTGCAGTATGCTGTGTGTGAGCAGAGAGTAACCTCAGTATGCTGTGTGTGAGCACAGAGTAACCTCAGTATGCTGTGTGTGAGCACAGAGTAACCTCAGTATGCTGTGTGTGAGCCCAGAGTAACCTCAGTATGCTGTGTGTGAGCACAGAGTAACCTCAGTATGCTGTGTGTGAGCACAGAGTAACCTCAGTATACTGTGTGTGAGCACAGAGTAACCTCAGCATGCTGTGTGTGAGCACAGAGTAAGCTCAGCATGCTGTGTGTGAGCACAGAGCAACCTCAGTATGCTGTGTGTGAGCACAGAGTAACCTCAGTATGCTGTGTGTGAGCACAGAGTAACTTGAGTATGCTGTGTGTGAGCACAGAGTAACCTCAATATGCTGTGTGTGAGCCCAGAGTAACCTCAGTATGCTGCGTGTGAGCAGAGAGTAACTGCAATATGCTGTGTGTGAGCAGAGAGTAACCTCAGTTTGCTGTGTGTGAGCACAGAGTAACCTCAGTATACTGTGTGTGAGCACAGAGTAACCTCAGTATGCTGTGTGTGAGCCCAGAGTAACCTCAGTATACTGTGTGTGAGCACAGAGTAACCTCAGTATGCTGTGTGTGAGCACAGAGTAACCTCAGTATACTGTGTGTGAGCACAGAGTAACCTCAGCATGCTGTGTGTGAGCACAGAGTAAGCTCAGCATGCTGTGTGTGAGCACAGAGTAAGCTCAGCATGTTGTGTGTGAGCACAGAGTAACTTCAGCATGCTGCGTTTGAGCACAGAGTAACCTCAGCATGCTGTGTGTGAGCACAGAGTAACCTCAGCATGCTGCGTGTGAGCACAGAGTAACCTCAGCATGCTGTGTGTGAGCCCAGATTAACCTCAGTATGCGGTGTGTGTGCACAGAGTAACCTCAGTATGCTGCGTGTGAGCACAGAGTAACCTCAGCATGCTGTGTGTGAGCAGAGAGTAACCTCAGTATGCTGTGTGTGAGCACAAAGTAACCTCAGCATGCTGTGTGTGAGCACAGAGTAAGCTCAGTATGCGGTGTGTGAGCACAGAGTAACCTCAGTATGCTGCGTGTGGGCACAGAGTAACCTCAGTATGCTGCGTGTGAGAACAGAGTAAACTCAGTATGCTGTGTGTGAGCACAGAATAAACTCAGTATGCTGCATGTGAGCAGAGTAACATCAGCATGCTGCGTGTGAGCACAGAGTAACCTCAGCATGCTGTGTGTGAGCACAGAGTAACCTCAGCATGCTGCGTGTGAGCACAGAGTAACCTCAGCATGCTGTGTGTGAGCCCAGATTAACCTCAGTATGCGGTGTTTGCACAGAGTAACCTCAGTATGCTGTGTGTGAGCACAAAGTAACCTCAGCATGCTGTGTGTGAGCACAGAGTAAGCTCAGTATGCTGCGTGTGAGCACAGAGTAACCTCAGTATGCTGCGTGTGGGCACAGAGTAACCTCAGTATGCTGCGTGTGGGCACAGAATAAACTCAGTATGCTGTGTGAGCACAGAGTAACCTCAGTATGCTGCGTGTGAGCACAGAGTAACCTCAGTATGCTGCGTGTGGGCACAGAGTAACCTCAGTATGCTGTGTGTGAGCACAGAATAAACTCAGTATGCTGTGTGTGAGCACAGAGTAACCTCAGTATGCTGTGTGTGAGCAGAGTAACCTCAGTATGCTGCGTGTGGGCACAGAGTAAACTCAGTATGCCGTGTCTGAGCAGAGTAACCTCAGTATGCTGTGTATAAGCCGAGAGTAACCTTTGTATGCTGCGTGTGAGCAGAGTAACCTTAATATGCTGTGTGTGAGCGAAGAGTAATGTCCGTATACTGCGGGTGAGCAAAGAGTAACCATAGTATGCTGTGTGTGAGCACAGAGTAACCTCAGCATACTGCTTGTGAGCAGAGTAACCTCAGTATGCAGTGTGTGAGCGAAGAGTAATGTCCGTATACTGCGGGTGAGCAAAGAGTAACCATAGTATGCTGTGTGTGAGCACAGAGTAACCTCAGTATGCTATGTGTAAGCACAATGTAATCTCAGCATACTGCGTATGAGCAGAGTAACCTCAGTATGCTCTGGGCGAACAGAGTAACCTAAGCATATTGAGTGTGAGCACAGTAACATCAGCATACTGAGTGTGAGCCCAGAGTAACCTCAGTATGCTGCGTGTGAGAACAGAGTAACCTCAGTATGCTGCTTGTGAGCACAGAGTAACCTCAGTATGCTGCGTGTGAGCACAGAGTAAGCTCAGTATGCTGCTTGTGAGCACAGAGTAACCTCAGTATGCTGCGTGTGAGCACAGAGTAACCTCGGTATGCTGTGTGTGAGCACAGAGTAACCACAGTATGCTGTGTGAGCACAGAGTAACCTCAGTATGCTGCGTTTGAGCACAAAGTAACCTCAGTATGATGCGTGTGAGAACAGAGTAACCTCAGTATGCTGCGTGTGAGAACAGAGTAACCTTAGCATGCTGGGTTTGAGTACAGAGTAACCTTAGCATGCTGGGTTTGAGTACAGATTAACCTCAGTATGCTGTGTATGAGCACAGAGTAACCTCAGTATGCTGTGAGTGAGCAGAGAGTAACTGCAGTATGCTGTGTGTGAGCAGAGAGTAACTGCAGTATGCTGTGTGTGAGCAGAGAGTAACCTCAGTATGCTGTGTGTGAGCACAGACTAACCTCAGTATACTGTGTGTGAGCACAGAGTAACCTCAGTATGCTGTGTGTGAGCACAGAGTAACCTCAGTATACTGTGTGTGAGCACAGAGTAACCTCAGTATACTGTGTGTGAGCAGAGATTAACCTCAGTATGCTGTGAGTGAGCACAGAGTAACCTCAGTATACTGTGTGTGAGCACAGAGTAACCTCAGTATGCTGCGTTTGAGCACAGAGTAACCTCAGTATGCTGTGTGTGAGCACAGAGTAACCTGAGTATGCTGTGTGTGAGCACAGAGTAACCTCAATATGCTGCATGTGAGCAGAGCAACCTCAATATGCTGTGTGTGAGCAGAGAGTAACCTCAGTATGCTGTGTGTGAGCACAGAGTAACCTCAGTATGCTGTATGTGAGCACAGAGTAACCTCACAATGCTGCGTTTGAACACAGAGTAACCTCAGTATGCTGTGTTTGAGTATTGTAACCTCAGTATGCTCTGTGTGAACAGAGTAACCCCTGTTTGTGTGTGAGCAGAGTAACCCCAGTATGCTGCATGTGAGCAGAGTAACCGCAGTATGTGTGTGAGCAGAGAGTAACCGCAGTATGCTGCGTGTGAGCAGAGTAACCCCAGTATGCTGCGTGTGAGCAGAGTAACCCCAGTATGTGTGTGAGCACAGAGTAACCCCAGTATGTGTGTGAGCAGAGAGTAATCTCAGCATACTGTGTTTGAGTATTGTAACCTCAGTATGCTCTGTGTGAACAGAGTAACCCCTGTATGTGTGTGTGAGCAGAGTAACCTCAGTATGCTGCATGTGAGCAGAGTAACCGCAGTATGTGTGTGTGAGCAGAGTAACCTCAGTATGCTGCATGTGAGCAGAGTAACCTCAGTATGCTGCATGTGAACAGAGTAACCCCTGTTTGTGTGTGAACAGAGTAACCCCTGTATGTGTGTGTGAGCAGAGTAACCACAGTATGTGTGTGAGCAGAGAGTAACCCCAGTATGCTGCGTGTGAGCAGAGTAACCGCAGTATGTGTGTGAGCAGAGAGTAACCCCAGTATGCTGTGTGTGAGCAGAGTAACCTCAGTATGCTGTGTGTGAGCAGAGTAACCTCAGTATGCTGTGTGTGAGATGAGTAACCGCAGTATGCTGCGTGTGAGCAGAGTAACCGCAGCATGTGTGTGAGCAGAGTAACCGCAGTATGCTGCGTGTGAGCAGAGTAACCGCAGCATGTGTGTGAGCAGAGTAACCCCTGTATGTGTGTGAGCAGAGTAACCCCAATATGCTGCGTGTGAGCAGAGTAACCCCAATATGCTGCGTGTTAGCAGAGTAACCTCAGTATGCTGCGTGTGAGCAGAGTAACCTCAGTATGCTGCGTGTGAGCAGAGTAACCTCAGTATGCTGCGTGTGAGCACAGAGTAACCGCAGTATGCTGCGTGTGAGCACAGTAACCGCAGTATGCTGCGTGTGAGCAGAGTAACCGCAGCATGTGTGTGAGCAGAGTAACCGCAGTATGCTGCGTGTGAGCAGAGTAACCGCAGCATGTGTGTGAGCAGAGTAACCCCTGTATGTGTGTGAGCAGAGTAACCCCAATATGCTGCGTGTGAGCAGAGTAACCTCAGTATGCTGCGTGTGAGCAGAGTAACCGCAGTATGCTGCGTGTGAGCAGAGTAACCGCAGCATGTGTGTGAGCAGAGTAACCCCTGTATGTGTGTGAGCAGAGTAACCCCAATATGCTGCGTGTGAGCAGAGTAACCCCAATATGCTGCGTGTGAGCAGAATAACCCCAATATGCTGCGTGTGAGCAGAGTAACCACAGCATGTGTGTAAGCAGAGTAACCGCAGCATGTGTGTGAGCAGAGTAACCTCAGTATGCTGCGTGTGAGCAGAGTAACCGCAGCATGTGTGTGAGCAGAGTAACCTCAGTATGCTGCGTGTGAGCAGAGTAACCGCAGCATGTGTGTGAGCAGAGTAACCGCAGCATGTATGTGAGCAGAGTAACCGCAGCATGTGTGTGAGCAGAGTAACCGCAGCATGTGTGTGAGCAGAGTAACCGCAGCATGTGTGTGAGCAGAGTAACCGCAGCATGTATGTGAGCAGAGTAACCGCAGCATGTGTGTGAGCAGAGTAACCGCAGCATGTGTGTGAGCAGAGTAACCGCAGCATGTGTGTGAGCAGAGTAACCGCAGCATGTGTGTGAGCAGAGTAACCGCAGCATGTGTGTGAGCTCACAGGATCCATCTCAGACATTATCCTTTTAATGTCACTTTCCAGCGGCTCCTTTGGTGGAATAACCAGATCAGACAATGAATCGTACACACGTCCTTGCTGTGTCTCTGCTTCTCCTGTTCCTGGGCACAGGTCAGTGCAACCCCTACACCCGCCATGAGAAACATCAGTGGAAATGAGTCAAACGTCACACTCTGAGTGACACCCCCCACACTGTATTGTAAGTCACACTCTGAGTGACACCCCCCCACACTGTACTGTAAGTCACACTCTGAGTTACACCCCCCACACTGTACTGTAAGTCACACTCTGAGTGATGCACCTCCACACTGTACTGTAAGTCACGCTCTGAGTGACACCACCCACACTGTACTGTAAGTCACACTCTGAGTGACACCCCCCACACTGTACTGTAAGTCACACTCTGAGTGACGCACCTCCACACTGTACTGTAAGTCACACTCTGAGTGACGCACCTCCACACTGTACTGTAAGTCACACTCTGAGTGACACCACCCACACTGTACTGTAAGTCACCATCTGAGTGACACCCCCCACACTGTACTGTAAGTCACACTCTGAGTGACGCCCCCCCACACTGTACTGTAAGTCACACTCTGAGTGACGCACCTCCACACTGTACTGTAAGTCACACTCTGAGTGACACCACCCACACTGTACTGTAAGTCACACTCTGAGTGACACCCCCCCACACTGTACTGTAAGTCACACTCTGAGTGATGCACGCCACACTGTACTGTAAGTCACACTCTGAGTGACACCCCCCCACACTGTACTGTAAGTCACACTCTGAGTGACACCCCCCCACACTGTACTGTAAGTTACGCTTTGAGTGACACCTCCACACTGTACTGTAAGTCACACTCTGAGTGACACACCTCCACACTGTACTGTAAATCACGCTCTGAGTGACACCCCCCCACACTGTACTGTAAGTCACACTCTGAGTGATGCACCCCACACTGTACTGTAAGTCACGCTCTGAGTGACACCTCCACACTGTACTGTAAGTCACGCTCTGAGTGACACACTTCCACACTGTACTGTAAGTCACACTCTGAATGACACCCCCCCCACACTGTACTGTAAGTCACACTCTGAATGACGCACCCCCACACTGTACTGTAAGTCACACTCTGAGTGACACACCTCTACACTGTACTGTAAGTCACACTCTGAGTGACACCCCCCCACACTGTACTGTAAGTCACACTCTGAGTGACGCACCTCCACACTGTACTGTAAGTCACACTCTGAGTGATGCACCCCACACTGTACTGTAAGTCACACTCTGAGTGACACCCCCCCACACTGTACTGTAAGTCACACTCTGAGTGATGCACCTCCACACTGTACTGTAAGTCACATTCTGAGTGACACACCCACACACTGTACTGTAAGTCACACTTTGTGAGTGAAGCACCCCCACACTGTACTGTAAGTCACACTCTGAATGACGCACCCCCACACTGTACTGTAAGTCACACTCTGAGTGACACACCTCCACACTGTACTGTAAGTCACACTCTGAGTGACACACCTCCACACTGTACTGTAAGTCACACTCTGAGTGACACCTCCACACTGTACTGTAAGTCACGCTCTGAGTGACACACCTCCACACTGTACTGTAAGTCACGCTCTGAGTGACACACTTCCACACTGTTGTGTTGTGTTACAGTGCTTCCTGGAAGAAGGTATGCAAATTTAGGTCCCAGCGAGAACGATGGGATTCACCAGGGGGAGAATGTAGCGGTCATGTAAAATGGCTACAGTCATCTCTCCTGCTGACAGTAAGGCCTGGTAAGTTGTGGGCATGCCAGCAGTAATTATGGAGGTTTGCCCTCACACCCTGGTGAGGTGCCCTGTGTATGGATGGGAGTGGTCACAGGCTCTGACTCCATGGTTAGTGATGTCAGAGGTGTGTCAGTTTCCAGAGTATACATAAGGCACAGCACTGTGTCTAAGAGTTAGTTCTGAGTAGTTCTGCCAGAGTTCTGAGAGGAGTAAGAGTTATGTTATAGTAGCTGAATAAGAAGACTGTGTCCAGGGACCTGGCACAGGGTAAAGACATCCCGGCTGGGATAGGGAACCCTATTTAAGGAGAATTACACCTTTCAAAGGGAAGCACTGAATGATTATGAGTGGCTAGAGAAACTACTGCGAGGGGCAGCTAGCCCACCTCAAGCAATAAAGATGCTCTTAATTACAAACCCTCTCGTGTACATGTGTGGAGTGATTGTACAGAGAGGAGCACCACAGAGGAGTTCCTCGCCAGGACCATCCCCAAGTGACCGAAGGGTCCCTGATGAGGTGGAGGCGCTGCACTGGAACTAGGTAGGACTCTGCACACTACCTCAGCTGCCTGTCTGGACGGGTTCTCCCCACACACCATCATGCGGGAGACTCAGGAGTCCTGTTGCCAACAGGTGCACCACCAGACACTATCACACTGTAACGGGGACTGGTTAGACCACAGGGGCCAATGTGAGATTGGGTGGGTCAGGCCGGTTCACAAAACCGTTACATAAAGATCAAGTCAAACAGTATAAATATAATATCTATATACCTCTGAGTGAAACAACTCCTGTACTCACAACAAATTGTATACAGCTGCAGCCGACTTTATCCTAATGCGGCCGGATCCGCGGCGCTCTGATAACCGCAGCCAGATGCGGTATATTTTCTTTTTTTCCGGAGCGGTTTGCAGTATTTTAGCGCTCGGATTTTTAGCGCTTTCTGCTATACTGTAATACCGTCTAAAAACACTGGTGGGCGTTTGCGAGCTGTTGTCTTAAAAGTCTAATAAGTCTAATGCATGTCTAATGCATTATGTCTGTGTGTGCGCGCGCAGTATTTGTAAAATGGAGGATTTACAGTATACAGTATTACAAAAATATAGCGTCGCGTCTTCTTCGAATATAAAATTATCACATTTGTATACAGTACTGTATGTACTGTATTACAGTTGTAACGGGTATTCCACCCCACCCAATCTCATATATAGTGTGGGTGAGTAGAACATGTGGTGTTACCGGTGTGGTGCGTATACCTGCAGACTCACAGGAGGTCTGAGCCTCCGCTAATGAGAGCCTGGGGTGAATCCTCTGGAACGGATCTTCTTTCAGCTACTCCACCTATGTAGGATTCTAGGGAAGTGTAGAATGACCCTACATAGGAATCCAATCAGAAACCACACACACAGTGATTATATAACTATATATAATATAATATAAGATTATTATTACTAACCTGTGTCTCTCTCACAAGGAGACACTAACAGTGACGTCTCGCAGGACGATTCCCCGACACCAGGTGATCCCACCCAGTGTCCCAAGAACCCCACCCAATGTCCCGTACTCCTACAGAGATAGTCAATGGGTGACTGCGCAGTCACTAAGAACCTCTAGGCCTGTTGGTGCACATGTGTTGGTATAATACCTGCCGAGCACTCCGGTGCTCGGGTCAGCAACAAGCTTCTCAAAGGATCAGTCGGGCGATGCCTCCTTCTGATCCTCCACTGCACTCCTTGTACGTGGACCGCTAGAGCGGTCCCACTCCGGAACAGTCTATGTGGACCCCAACGTGGGTCCAACCGCCTCACGGGAACAGCGATACTTCTCTGTGTCCCTACCTATATAAGGGGCACGTGCTGCACTATAGGCCGTCCCTATAATACAGCAACCTGTGATGGCTTGGGATACTCCTATGGGCCTAAAAGGTCAGGACCTGTCCCACTCCCCTAACTACCCACATCCCTAAGCCTCACTAACTCTAACAGCCAACGTGCTGCTAAACAAGGTGCCTGCCTGTCAGACCTCACAGCAATGCCCGCTGTGACTCTGACAGTGCAGCACTCTATGCTAAGGGCAGTGTCCCTATCTTGGGCCTCCCTAAGCACTTACCCACCCAACTAGTGGGGAGTTGGAGCCTACCTGGGGTGTGGGTACCTATGTGGGGCAGGAGCTGCACTCGCTCCCCGCACCCTCCCTTCCCTACAGCTCCCTGACTCCAACTCTCTGTAACCTTCCTTTCCCAGCTCCCACTAATGTAAGTGGCAGGGTCCCTAACCTGAGGGCTGCCCCTGGCAACACTCACCTTACTGGGGAGCTGAGCTATCTCGGGCCCTGGGGGTACTGGCCTAGTACAGGGAGTCTCTGACTCCTGTACCCTACCTCCTTCCCTGGGCTGCTCCGGTCTCTGACTGACTCACGCAGCTCTCTGCCCGCGAAATGTATCCAATCTATCCAGGACAGTCCTGCAGCCCTATTGGCTCCTATGAGGCACCTGGTGCCTCCCTCGCTAGGCACTATGGGAATTGTAGTCCCGGGGCACTTACAATAACATTGGGGCCACGTGCGCTCCTTTCCTGTGCCTGCACTAACCCCTAATGGCCGCCACAACCTCTCACTAGCTATCCCTGCTCTCACGCGACTCTCCTGCGCCTTCCCTGCCCTCACGCAACTGTACCCTGCCCTCGCGCGATCTTCTGCACCTGCGCAACTATCTCGGGCCGCCGGGGACTCACTGCGCATGCGCGACCCGGCGCAACATGGCGGCGCCCTATTCAAGAGTCGCCGGAGATCTCCTGCACTCCGGCGAGCTCCCTCTTCGGCCCCCACCCTCCGGAATGGCCGTCGGGTCTGCCGCTGGCCTCTGGCAGTACCCAACAGCGTCCGTGGCCACGGAGGCTCCCTGGGGGGTCGAGGGGAGAAAAAGGTGACCTGGCTACACAGTATTTAGTAATCAGTACTTTTACTTGTTTTCATACTCTTTTTATATTATGCGTGTACCGTACAGTACTGTATGGCTCATTTGAACATTATTGAAACGCATAGGCGTGTTACAGTATCACATTTCAGCGCATACAGCGCACTCCCTCTCGCCCCCGCACACACACGGCTAAAGTATTATTTCAAATTCTTATCTACAGTTCAGTACACATCTCCCAGCCAGATGGCTTTCTGGCTTCAATCATCCCGAACCTGTCATCACATTCCTGCGTGTATAACGTACAGAGCCTTGTGTCACATTTCAGCGCCTGCATGTAATCCTCTTTGGGAAGGGACCTAGTTAATGATTAATGCGCATGCATGTATAACTTCACAATCATGTGGAAGTTCAAGTCTGGAAAAAATAAATATTTCCTTTTTTTTTTGTTTATGTTTCGTTTCCAGATGTGTGCCTGCATAAAAATTCTTGTTATTCTGATATTTTATCGGTACTGTAGCTTTTTAATGTGACACTGGTCATTCACATGCTTTATGTGATTTTTATTGATTTGGGGGTGTGGGGATCAAAACATTATGATGACCTGTTGAAAATATATCTTTGAACTACAGTACAGTACAGCTAATCCTTCATGCAGCTTTACCAGCCTCCCCCCTGCAGACACACACAAGGCTAAAGGATTTCAACTTCTTATCTACACCTCTCGAAAACCATTCGTTTTCAAAACAGTATTAAAACGCATTATCGGTATTTATATTATTATTACAGTAGAACACACATACTGTACAGTAATATGTACAGTAATACATGTACAGAATAAATGCATACTTTTTATTTTTGGGGTTTATTATACAGTACAGTATGTAAAAAAGTATGTAATAAAGCTCAGTTATTCTATCCTAATCAATAAAAATGGCACTGATTCAGATTCAGCAGTGTGCAAGCATCGTTACAAAAAGCGATATTATCCATCGAAATCCCTCCATTTTGCCGTTCTCAGATTGATGACAAAGTTTCCTTTCTGAGGAAGAAAAATAAATACTGTAAATACTGTAATGGTTAGTTCAAACTAGTCAGTCCCCTAAAGAAGTTCCCACAGTCAGTCCCCTCGGTCAGTCCCAACAATTATTTTCTCATGGGCATCTCTTGTTCACATACAGTACACGCATGCACCTAGATTTGATGAGACGCATACTGTATGCGTTTCAACAAGGTTCCAATGTGAATGTGCCTAACTGTAGAAGCTGCTCATCCAATGATATTGCTGGACTACATTTTGGCGAATTGTGACTACAAGAGCTAAATAACCATAAGCAAAGCGATTGATTTCAGGAGAATCGTTTACTGTGCATTGATATTGATATGGTAAAAAAATAATTACATAGAGTACGGCAGCTGTACCCACCATAGACTTTGCCATTCAGTTGGTGCCAAGCCACTGCCAGTCCCGTAGTCTTAATTATACACGTAGTTGACAGGTGACAATGGGCCTGCAACACCTGTATTTGACAGCTGATGAAGCTGGAAATCGCTTTGGTACATGCAAGCTCGCTGGTATCTGTACGTGAAATCCTGCTCAGGCTGCAGGTATCCAGGCGGGGGCTGATAGCAAGGGTTTCCGGTCAGCAGGTTTTCACAGACGGTCGTACCGTTATTGGAACCCGGTGCTGGCACAGGCGCATTGCTTACCTGGGACTGACGATTCTTAGTTGGTTTTACCATGATCTTTCGCCTTTTGAACTCTCCATGATCAAAGATACTGGAAAATTCAGGGGCAACACACCAATACCCTCCTCCTGTAACTCCGGGTGCAGGAGCAATACGAAAAAAACGTGGATCGATACATAACTTTTTCCTTATCACACACTTCCACCCATGAGCATCTGGTGAAAATTTGTAAAAGTCATAATTTTCGATAAAATATTGATAAATGTTACCAACTGTGGCCATCTTATCATCTGCTGAACTAATTGCTGACCATATTAAATAAGCGTACGTTATGTTGGGTTTTTTGAACACGGACTGCGGTGGTGTACTCATCTCTGGACCTCTCTGGACAATGGAATAGAACACCGGACACTTTGCATTTAGTTTTTAATATGAAACGTCTAAATAGATACAATGTTGTACAACTTCTTCAGTACCAAGGTCACTTCACAAAGGACCACTGTGGTATTTTTTAAACAACTGCAAGTCGACACATTACTGAAGCGCATGCGCATTACAATTCATGAATATCTGCCACCTGGCGGATACGCGAAGAATTGCAACCAATTAAATCCGAAACATTCTCATTAAACAGATCAAGCGCGGGTGACGCCAGCATGATTGCGACATGAATACGGCACGAATGCGGCGAAGCGCGTGGCATTCGGAAAAAGTCACCGGAAAATATCGGTGAAGTGTTACAATAAAAGGGGCCGCGGCTGTAACATCTTCAAGAATAATACAAATACTCACAAAAACTCTAGGCTGCAACATAAAATTAATTTAGTGGGTAATTATATTCCATAAAGTTTGTAAAAAAACTTCCTTCAACAAAAGGGGATTATATGTGTAGCCAGAGGAATGTTCTCACTTCTAACTCCCTAAGTGGAGAAGGCAGTAAGTGCACAGCCAATCAGCACTTCTGTGTGAGAACCTGTCTCTATCAAAGGTAGAGACCAACTCCTAACTTTAGGAAATACAACCCCATAAGTACAGATTCAGTAGGAACCGGCACCTTGCCCCTGATTGGACACTAGGCCTGATTTCACCAATTTTCTCTGTGACTCACCATGATTACTCCTGGAAAACCTGCCCTTACCAGGGATTACTGCCAGGAGGAGAGCAGACTGATAGCCCAAAACCAGCCAGGGCTACATATGTCAAGAAGTTTTGTATAATTGGGTCATAGTGCCTAGTATTATTTCAATATAAATCCGTTGAGGAGCAGGACATTTGGAAAATCAACCATTGTGTATAAGACTCCTGGTTAGGAGTTACTCAATTGTACTTATTGTATACATTTGTTTAATAAATTGTATTAGTTTTAAACTGCATATTCAATTCCTTTAGGAAACTTGGTATACCATTAGAGCATCAATATAATCCTCAGTTCCCAGGTGTTCTCCCTTTTCTCGAGCACATTGTTAGGGGGTTGAGATTCCCCTTATTGGCTTAGGCTGCAGAATATCTACTTATTAGAGTATTGTTTTACACTTGTAATTTAAAGAATAGCACCTTAATATTTTTTCTATTGGAGTTCGTAGCCTGGCTAGCCCAGCACGGTACCCGGTGGATCGATGGGTGCAATGCCACCAAATACTGGGGACTGCTGGACATCATATTCCGGAAGCAGTTTTTGAAGAAGTGTCTGCCGGAGGTCAGAGACTGGGTCTGGATCATTAGCCCAAGACCTACATTGAAGCTGCCAGGATGGCGGCTGAGCTTGTCACAAATCCCACTCCTGCCGGGGTCGCCCTGACTTGGGCACCTAAAACCGCAGAGGTTGCCCACCCTACGCCTGTCTGGTAACCCAATCCTCCGACCGGAGTAAATGCAGCCAAATTCACTCAGTTTGTAAATGAGCGGAGGTGCTACAGTACCAGTGGCATCGGACCAGGCATCTGAAGCCAGATTGTCCCGATCTGTATCATTCCAGCAACCCCCCTCCAGGGCAACGTACCAAAGTGGAAAAGGTGGTTGCCTATGTGGGACTGGTACCCACAGAGGAGCAGCAACTGCCATGCAGCAGGTACAGTTGAGGACCCAGGCGGCGGTCCCTACACTATCTACAGCCAGTACAGTGAAGGAAACAGATGGGCATCAAGTTGCAGCAGTCGGACTGCAGATCAACGATGTCCGGAGGAAGCATTTGCATTCTGTGAGACCGAAGATCGGCGGGAAGCCGGCCTGATTGACTCCGGTGCTACAATTACCTTGGTGCGACCTGATATCGTTAACCCAGGGGATCTGCTCTCTGGACCGGGGATGCAGGTCCATATGACAGACGGGGGACCTAGGTCAATCCAGGTCACCAGTGTGTTCCTTGACTGAGGTGCCGGTCGAGGAGTGGGAGATGTGGGTGTCTTGCAAGGGTTGGATACCGAGGTGCTACTCGGTAACGACCTAGGACACCTCATCTGTTCTTTTGCGATTGAAGAGGCTCATGTGGCTGCGGTCACTCAGAGCCAAAGTCAGGTACTTGCCCAGGCAGGGGAACCTTGGTACCTCTGACCACTGAGGAAATCACCGTTCCCTGGAATTTGGGACCAAAGAAACCTGAGGTCTCCATGGAGACCAGGCAGGTAAGCCAGACCGAGTCGACACTGTGTCCTGACATCCCTGCCAGCATACCTGTTTCCCCATCCCCTGACTTAGTGACTAAGAATGAGTGGCCGGAATTAGGTGCACGGTTCTGAGAAGCTGTGCTGTCCGATCCAGGCTTAGAGGTCATGAGACTTCAGCCATCCGAGTCTGCCTGTGAGTGTGGGTCGGTATCTTTGGCACCGTGGGCTCCTTTACAGAGAGCATGACCCTGATGCTCCACACAGAGTATGGACAGGTAGGAGACATATAGTAGAACCCAGGGAGTATAGGCAGCAGTTGTTGCAGGTAGCCCACTCCATCCTTATAGCAGGACATCGGGTTCACCCGCACCAGAACCCGGCTATTGTAGCGTTTTTACTGGCATGGGGCATCTACGGCAGTGACAGATTTTTTCTACTCCTATGATGCCTGCCATTGAATAAGAAAGTTGGGCGATCATGTAAGGTCCAACTGAAGCCACTCCCCGTGATTGGTGAGCCTTTCCAGAGGGTAGCAGTCGACATAGTGGGACCTCTCCTGGTTCCTAGCTGGAAGGGAAGCGCTACTGGCACTTTCATCCATTGAGGCTAGAAAGGTGGCTGAAGCTTTGATTGTGATTTTTACTAGAGTAGGGTTCCGTAGTGAGATAATAATTGATCAAGGGGCGCAATTCATGTCTGAATTGCTCCAGTGTCTCTGGGCTACGTGCAGGGTGACAGCCCTCCGTCCTGCCCCTTATCACCCCCAGACAAACGGACTGTGTGAGCGGTTCAATGGGACCCTGAAGCAGATACTGCGAGCCTTTGTAGAAGCTGAACAGAAAGACTGGAGATTCACTTAGAGCACTTGCTGTTTGCATACCATAAGGTACTGCAAGAATCTACCGGGTTCTCACCTTGTGAGCTTTTATATGGTCGCAGGGTCTGTGGACCGCTTGACCTATTCCGTGAGGGATGGGAAGGGGAGACTACTGATACTGATGCATGATAGTATGTAGTAGAGCTCAGGGACTGGTAAGAGATGCTCATGGGGTTAGCACAGGCTAACCTGAAGGATGCTCAGACCAAGCAGAAGCATTGGTATGACAAAAATGCCTGTAGCAGAGAGTTCATTCCTAGGCAGCAAGTGCTTGTTCTGAAGCCAATTCGGCAGAACAAACTCATGGCTGTCTGGGCTGGCCCATATATGGTACTCCGGCAGATGAACTAGGGCAACAATGTTGTACAATTAGATGAGGAGACAGGTAGACATAGAACCTACCATATTAATATGTTAAAAGCATATTTTGCAATTAAGCCATCAGTGCTGGCAATCTGTAGCCCACCGATGGGGGACCCGGCGAGCCAAGCTCTGCCCGATGGCCTAGGGGAGTCTAAGAAGAGGGGCACTGTAGAGCAGGTAGAGATAGGTCCCCAGCTCGAGGCACTCCAAGGGGTGCCGGCACGAGCTATGTTAGAACAGTACAAGGTGACCTATTATAAGGGATAATGTCTATGAAGGGAATGATGAAAATGTAGAGACCTTGTGGATAGAAATTAGCAGTGGAGGTAAAAGTATAGAGAAAATGTTTGTGGGAATATGCTATAAACCACCAAATATCTGTGAGATTGAGGAAGCTAAAATACTTTTGCAAATGGAGAAGGCATCAAAACTGGGTCATGTTTGCATAATGGGGGATTTTAATTATCCAGACATAGACTGGGGCAATGAGGTTAGCGTTACAACAAAAGGAAACAGATTTCTGGGGGTGCTTAAAGACAATTATATGACCCAAATTATCGAGGAACCAACCAGGAGAGGGGCAGTTCTGGATTTGGTCTTATCAAACAATGTAGAAGTAATAACAAATATTCAAGTCCTGGAACATATGGGTAACAGTGATCATAACATGGTCTCATTTGAAATAAATGATCAAAAAGCAGATTACTTGGGTTGAACAAAGACCTTAAACTTTAGAAAGGCAGATTTTAATAAACTGAGGTCTAATCTACAAGTAATACACTGGGATGATGGTTTTGCAGGGAAAAATGTAGAAGATAAATGGGCAGTCTTTAAAACATTGTTAGAAAAGCACACTTATCAGTGTATATCCTTGGGTAATAATTATAAAAGAAATAAGTCAAAACCAATGTGGCTAAATAAACAGGTAGGGGAGGAAATGGACAAGAAGAGGAAGGCATTTAGATTCTTTAAGTCAGAAGGGACAGACACATCGTATCAGAATTATAAGGAATGTAATAAAAATTGCAAAAGGGCAATCAAATTAGCAAAAATGGACAATGAAAAAAGGATTGCAATAGAATGTAAGGTCAACCCTAAAAAGTTCTTTAAGTACCTTAATAACAAAAACATGAGAAAAGAAAATATAGGACCCTTTCAGTTTGAGATGGGAAGGCAGATTATTGGAGATAAGGAAAAAGCAGAGGTATTAAACAAATTCTTTGCCTCTGTGTTTACCAGGGAAGAATCAAGTTTAATAGTAGTGCCACAGGAGGAAGCCACAACCTCCATATTAATGAACAATTGGTTAACTGAGGAAGAAGTTCATAAGCGACTTGACAAAATGAAAGTAAATAAGGCACCTGGCCTTGATGGCATACATCCAGGAGTTCTCAAGGAGTTAAGCTCAGTAATAGCAAAACCATTATATTTAATAGTAAAGGACTCAATTTCCACAGGCTCAGTACCACAAGATTGGCGTAAAGCAGATGTGGTGCCTATATTTAAAAAGGGAGCTAGACCACAACCGGGAAACTACAGACCTGTAAGCCTGACTTCAATAGTAGGGATACTACTTGAAGGTTTAATACGGGATAATATTCAGGAATACCTAATGGAAACAAAATTATTAGTAATAGTCAGCATGGATTTATGAAGGATAGATCTTGCCAAACTAACCTTATTTGTTTCTTTGAGGAGGTAAGTAGGAATTTAGACCAAGGTAATGCAGTTGATGTGGTCTACTTAGATTTTGCAAAGGCTTTTGATACAGTTTCACACAAGAGGTTGGTGTACAAAATAAAGAAAATTGGACTCAGTAACAATATATGCACCTGGCTTGAAAACTGGTTAAAGGACAGACAACAGAGGGTTGTCATAAATGGAACTTTTTCAGGTTGGGCTTAAGTCGTGAGTGGAGTACCTCAGGGATCAGTACTGAGACCCCTTCTTTTTAACTTGATTATTAATGACCTTGACTTTGGCATCAAGAGCAAAGTCTCCATCTTTGCTGATGATACTTAATTGTGTAAGGTAATAAAATCAGAGCAGGATTTAATTTCTCTTCAGAAGGACTTGTATCGACTGGAAATGTGGGCAGGTAAATGGGAGATGAGGTTTAATACAGATATATGTAAGGTTATGCATTAGGATAAAGAATAAACAGGCGACTTACAAATGAAATGGGGATACATTGGGGGAATCCTTGATGGAGAAGGATTTAGGAGTGCTTGTAGACAGCAGGCTTAGCAATAGTGCCCAAAGTCATGCAGTAGCTGCAAAGGCAAATAAGATCTTATCTTGCATCAAGCGGGCAATGGATGGAAGGGAAGTAAACATAATTATGCCCCTTTACAAAGCATTAGTAAGACCACACCTTGAATATGGAGTACAATTTTGGGCACCAATCCTAAGAAAATACTTTATGGAACTAGAGAGAGTGAAGAGAAGAGCCACCACATTAATAAAGGGGATGGACAATCTAACTTATGATGAGAGGCTAGCTAAATTAGATTTATTTACATTAGAAAAGAGGCGTCTAAGAGGGGATATGATAACTATATACAAATATATTCGGGGACAGAACAAGGAGCTTTCAAAATAACTATTCATCCCACGGGCAGTACAATGGACATGGGGCCATTCCTTACGGTTGGAGGAAAGGAGATTTCACCAGCAACAAGAAAAGGGTTCTTTACAGTGAGGGCAGTTACAATGTGGGATTCATTACCCATGGAGACTGTGATGGCAGATACAATAGATTTGTTCAAAAAAAGGTTGGACATCTTTTTAGATGGGAAAGGTATACAGGGATATACCAAATACGTATACATGGGAAGGATATTGATCCAGGGATTAATCTGATTGCCAATTCTTGGAGTCAGGAAGGAATTTATTTTCCCCTTGTGAGATATCATTGGATGATATGATTCTGGGGTTTTCTGTTTGCCTTCCTCTGGATCAATAAGTAAGTATAGATATAGGATAAAGTATCTGTGTCTAAATTTAGCCAAGGTTGAACTTGATGGACGTACGTCTTTTTTCAACCTCATCTACTATGTAACTATGTAAGGTTCTGTTCACGGACAAGCCAGGCAGGACCCATATGCAGGACCCATATTAATGATCACCGGTCCACACCGGGGATCAGAGACCCCTGCGTAAGCATGCCTACCGGGTATCAACAGAGGTGAACAGTAGCGTAGAGAAGATGCTGGCCTTATGGGTAATTGTTCTGTCTCAGAGTCCTTGGGCTTCCCCGGTAGTCCTAGTACCTAAGGATGATGGGACCCCTCGGTTCTGTGTGGACTACCGGCAGCTCAATGCTCAGATGGTTTTGTACGCCTAACCCATGCCCGCATGGACGAGCTATTAGAGGAGCTTGCAGGGGCAAGGTATCTGACTACCATGGATTTGTCCAGGGGATACTGGCAAATCACTCGGACCCAGGAGGCACAGGAGAAGTCAGCTTTCATCACTCAGAGTGGCTTATATGAATTTTTATTTATGCCATTTGGGATGAAGAATTCCCCGGCTACCTTCCAACACCTGGTCAATAGGTTACTGGAAGGCATGCAAAGCTTTGCAAGGGTATACCTGGATGACATTGCAGTGTTTAGTAATTCCTGGGAGTCACATTTAATACATGTATGTGCTGAAGAGGATAAAAGAAGCAGGGCAGACACTTAAATCATCCAAGTGTCTGGTCGAGATGGCAGAGGTACTGTACCTCGGGCATAGAGTAGGGGGGGGGAATCTCAAGCCAGAGCCGGCTAAGCTAAAGGCAATTATCGAGTGGCCAGTGCCCAAACAAAGAAGCAAGTTATGGCTTTTTTAGGCACCGCTGGCTACTACAGAAAGTTTGTCCCCCAGTACAGCATCCTGGCCAAACCCCGGACTGACTTGACCCTGAAGAAACTCTCGGTTCTGGTTGTCTGGTCTCCCGCTTGCGAGGAGGCATTCAAGGCTTTGATATCTGCTGGGTAGTGCTCCCATCCTGACAGCACCCGATTACAGCAAGTGATTCCTGGTACAGATCGATACCTCAGACTATGGTGTCGGCTCTGTACTGAGCCAGGTAGGCGAGGATGGGGGAGAACACCCGATCGTATGAGTCGCAAGCTGCTGCCTCAGGAAGTGGTTTACGCCACCATTGAAAAAGAGTGCCTCGCAATTGTGTGGGCACTCAAGAAGCTCCAGCCCTACCTGTATGGTTGAGCTTTTACGGTCATCACTGAGTTGGCTACAGATTGTGTTTGGGAGAACGGCAACCTGCTATGCTGGAGTCTTGTTTTGCAAGAATTTGATTTCATAATTCAGCATAAGGGCAGTGAACATGGGAATGCCGATGAACTCTCCCGACAGGACATCCCCACTGACCAACGTACCTCCAGAGCTTCCAGGCTTGGGGAACCACCAGATGAGGTGGTCAACCCAGAGCCTTCGTCTTAAGGGAGGAGGTGTCAGGGGCAAGGATAACCAGGCTTCCTAGTAAAGGTTAAGCCCGCTTTTTGCTCTTAGGTCCTGTGAGTCCCTGGCAGCTACCAAGCACTATAAGCCAGGGGCCAGGTATCTTTACATGAAAAGTTAAAGTGACTCCTGCTTTTCCACTTTCCACGTTCCCTTTACCCCACACTCATGAAACTGATATGTGTAAGAATGTGTAACAAAGTGCTCACCACAAACAAGACGGGACCGTGAGGCTGAGGTGGCGATAGAAAATAACGCCACCCACAGCCATGTATGTGGGTTTACCAAAATAAACGCAATTTGTTTTTACCATCTCGTTTTGCCTAATGAATGATCCCAGTAATATATAAATGGTGTAAAAAGTACCTGGGCTCCCGTGGCAGGGGATTCTTCTTCTTATCTCTTTTGTTAATCCTCTCTGTCTCTCCCCCTCCATGCTCTTCTCATGAGCTTTTTCTGTCCCCCAGCTACTGAGAGTTACCGGATACAGAAACGGGAGGCTCCCACATATCTGTCCCAGATCCAGAACCTGATGGCAACGTCCTGGGATCAGGTCAGCTCCAAAGCACATGAGCTGATCGAGAGAGCAAAGACTACGGACGTGGAGGAGAAAATAAAGTGAGTGCATCAGACAGGGTCAGAATGAGAACAGTGCAGACAGAATGTAAGATAAGACAAAGGTCCCAGGAAAAAAGAGACATATCTTCAGGATGCCAAACACAGCACAAATGAACAAAAAGACATAAGAACAGAGAGAAAAGGGCAAAGAGGCAGGAGGGCAGTTTATGTGTCATCATTTCAATATAGCAATGGGGCCCTGCGTATGCAGTCTGACATAAACCTCACACTCTACCAGGGTCTCAGCTGCATACACCACACATGACACACACAACACACACGACCCGCACACACCACACACTATATTAGTACCAGCCTCACACAAACCACACACTCTACAAAAGGTCCCAGCCACACACATTGCACATAGTTTGAGTACCAGCCTCACACACACATACCCAAACGCACACACCATACACAATACAGGCATACCCCGGTTTAAGGACACTCACTTTAAGTACACTCGCGAGTAAGGACATATCGCCCAATAGGCAAATTGCAGCTTACGCATGCGCCTGTCAGCACGTCCTGAACAGCAACACCGGCTCCCTACCTGTACCGAAGCTGTGCGCAAGCAGGGAGACTATAGAGCCTGTTACACGTGTTATTTACATCAGTTATGCACGTATAGGACGATTGCAGTACAGTTCATGCATTGATAAGTGGGAAAAGGTCGTGCTTCACTTTAAGTACATTTTCACTTTACATACATGCTCCGGTCCCATTGCGTACGTTAATGCGGGGTATGCCTGTATAGGAGTATCAGCTTTACACACCATACACTCTTCAAGGGTCCCAGCGACACACACATTACACACAGTGCATGAGTACACACCTCACACACCACACACATAGCACAGCAAATGCTTACCAGCCACACACACATCTCACATAGTATATGAATACCAGCCTCACACACCGTGTACATGTATCAGTCTCATTCACACTCCAGCCTAACACATAATATACTTTTCCAGCCTTGTACACACAGTATGACGTTATCTCACACACCCCACAGTTTACAGGTCCATGGCTTACATACACACACACACTACACACTATAAAGTTCCCGGCTTCACACAGTATATGGTCCCGGCCTTCTACACAATATAAGGACCCCAGTCAGATACACATACACGACACACAATATAATGGTCACAATATAAAGGTCCCAGCCACACACATCGCAAAACAGTATACGTATCGCAACCTCACACGCACTACACACCTTATAAAAGTCTTGGTTATACACATATTAAAAAGGTCCTGGATTTACACACATTACATAGTATAAAGGCCTTGGCTTCACATGCCAAACAACACTTTAAAGGTTCCAGCAACACATACTGTATGACACACCGTTTAAAGGTCCCACTCACACATAATATAGTGATATTTGCTTCAGACACCCCACACACTATCAAGGTCCCGGTCCTGAGCACAGTATAAAAGTATCATCCACAAACTCAGTATTTAGGTACCAGTCACACCCCACACACACAGTATAAAGGTCCCGGCCACACACACAGTATAAAGGTCCTGGCCACACGCACAGTATAAAGGTCCTGGCCACACACACAGTATAAAGGTCCTGGCCACACACACAGTATAAAGTTCCCGGCCACACACAGTATAAAGTTCCCGGCCACACAAACAGTATAAATGTCCCGGCCACACACACAGTATAAAGGTCCCGGCCATACACACAGTATAAAGGTCCCTGCCACACAAACAGTATAAAGGTCCCAGCCACACACACAGTATAAAGGTCCCAGCCACACACACAGTATAAAGGTCCCGGCCACACACACAGTATAAAGGTCCCTGCCACACAAACAGTATAAAGGTCCTGGCCACACAAACAGTATAAAGGTCCCTGCCACACAAACAGTATAAAAGTCCTGGCCACACAAACAGTATAAAGGTCCTGGCCACACACACAGTATAAAGGTCCTGGCCACACACACAGTATAAAGGTCCCGGCTACTTACACAGTATCAAGGTCCCGGCCACACACACAGTATAAAGTTCCCGGCCACACACACAGTATAAAGGTCCTGGCCACACACACAGTATAAAGGTCCTGGCTACTTACACAGTATCAAGGTCCCGGCTACTTACACAGTATCAAGGTCCCGGCCACACACACACCGTATAAAGGTCCCGGTCCTGAGCACAGTATAAAAGTATCATCCACAAACTCAGTATTTAGGTACCAGTCACACCCCACACACACAGTATAAAGGTCCCGGCCACACACACCCTATAAAGGTCCCGGCCACACACACAGTATCAAGGTCCCGGCCACACACACAGTATAAAGGTCCCGGCCACACACCGTATAAAGGTCCCTGCCACACACACAGTATAAAGTTCCAGGCCACACACACAGTATAAAGGTCCTGGCCACACACACAGTATAAAGTTCCTGGCCACACACACAGTATAAAGGTCTTGGCCACACACACAGTATAAAGGTCCCGGCTACTTACACAGTATCAAGGTCCCGGCCACACACACCGTATAAAGGTCCCGGCCACACACACAGTATAAAGGTCCCGGCCACACACACAGTATAAAGGTCCTGGCCACATACACCGTATAAAGGTCCCGGCCACACACACAGTATAAAGGTCCCGGCCACACACACAGTATAAAGGTCCCGGCCACACACACCATATAAATGTCCCAGGCACACACACCATATAAAGGTCCCGGCCACACACACAGTATAAAGGTCCCGGCCACACACACAGTATAAAGGTCCCGGCCACACAAACAGTATAAAGTTCCCGGCCACACAAACAGTATAAAGTTCCCAGCCACACACACAGTATAAAGGTCCCGGCCACACAAACAGTATAAAGTTCCCGGCCACACACACCGTATAAATTTCCCGGCCACACAATCAGTATAAAGGTCTCGGCCACACACACAGTATAAAGGTCCCGGCCACACACACAGTATAAAGGTCCCGGCCACACACACCGTATAGAGTTCCCGGCCTCACACACAGTATAAAGTTCTCGGCCACACACACAGTATAAAGGTCCCTGCCACACACAGTATAAAGTTCCCGGCCACACACACTGTATAAAGGTCCCGGCCACACACACAGTAAAAAGTTCCCAGCCACACACACAGTATAAAGGTCCTGGCCACACACACAGTATAAAGGTCCCGGCCACACACACCGTATAAAGTTCCCGGCCACACACACAGTATAAAGGTCCCGGCCACACACACCGTATAAATGTCCCAGCCAAACACACAGTATAAAGGTCCCAGCCACACACACAGTATAAATGTCCCAGCCAAACACACAGTATAAATTTCCCGGCCACACACACAGTATAAAGGTCCCGGCCACACACACAGTATAATGGTCCCGGCCACACCCACCGTATAAAGGTCCCTGCCACACAAACAATATAAAGATCCCGGCCACACACACAGTATAAAGGTCCTGGCCACACACACAGTATAAAGGTCCCTGCCACACAAACAGTATAAAGTTCCCGGCCACACACACCGTATAAATGTCCCGGCCACACACACCATATAAAGGTCCCTGCCACACACACCGTATAAAGGTCCTGGCCACACACACAGTATAAAGTTCTCGGCCACACACACAGTATAAAGTTCCCGGCCATACACACCGTATAAATGTCCCGGCCACACACACCGTATAAAGGTCCCGGCCACACACACAGTATAAAGGTCCTGGCCACATACACAGTATAAAGTTCCCGGCCACACACACAGTATAAAGTTCCCGACCACACACACAGTATACAGACCTGGCCACACACACCATATAAAGGTCCTGGCCACACACACAGTATAAAGTTCACGGCCACACACACAATATAAAGTTCCCGGCCACACACACCGTATAAATGTCCCGGCTACTTACACAGTATAAAGGTCCCGTCCACACACACAGTATAAAGGTCCTGGCCACACACACCATATAAAGGTCCCGGCCACACACACCGTATAAAGGTCCCAGCTAAACACACAGTATAAAGGTCCTGGCCACACACACAATATAAAGTTCCCGGCCACACACACTTGGCACTACCAAGGATCTCAATCACTACAGATGCATGCAGAACATGTGCACAAGGTAAACGAGGCATGCAAAAGCACAATATTACTCTGACAATCTCCACCAGAATACATCAAACCCAGCTAACTTCTGGAAGGTTATCAACCATATATTCCAGCCTTCTAGCCATCAACAACCAAGTAATATCACTAAGGGGGATATTACTCTGACAAACCCCACTGACATTGCAAATGCATTCAATGATTACTTTGTGGGGTGTGCCACTAACTTATTAGCGAAACGCAGCACAAACCCCAAACATGAATCTCATTCTGGGAGTATCCCTACAGTCCCACCCCCTCCCAACACTGCCCACAATTTTCAATTTGGTCCAGTATCTGAAGAGGAGATTATACAAGCGCTCCTCAAACTAAAACTAAGCAGCCAATGTGGACCCGACTTACTACAATCTAGGTTCCTACGACTTGGTGCCCCAGCCATTGCCAAACCAATTGCGTCTATAGTCAACTCTATCCTGTCTGCAGGCCATATCCCTAAGACCTGGAAAACTGCCAGAGTTTGTCCGAATCTTCAAAAGTGGGGACAAAAACACTGTCTCAAACTACAGGCCAATCTCACTTCTCCCAATTCTATCCAAAGTAATGGAAAAATGTGTCCACTCCCAATTAAGCGATTTCTATACCAAGACAAATTTCCCTAGCCAATTCCAGTCTGGGTTTCGTCCCAAACACTCCACCGTAACTACCCTGCTAAAAGTTTGCAATGAAATCCAGTGTGGAATGGAACGGGGACAACTCACTGGTGCAGTATTCCTAGATTTTGCAAAGGCTTTTGACACAGTCGATCATGCTATTCTGCTTAACAAACTCCAGAGCTCTGGAATAGGGAAACATGCTTTAAACTGGTTTCAGTCCTACCTATCAGGAAGATCCCAACATGTGTCCATCTCAGGCTCTAACTCCAACCCCCTGGATATCACCTGTGGTGTCCCGCAAGGCTCTGTTCTGGGGCCCCTACTCTTCTCAGTGTTCATTAATGATCTTCCCACAGCTTGTAACAAAGCCTCAATACACATGTATGCAGATGACACAATCCTATATGCACACAGTCATAGTCTCTCTGACCTTCAACACATACTTCAGTCTGACTTTTTGAGACTCGAAAACTGGATTTCCCAAAACAAACTGTTTTTAAACACTGACAAGACTGTAACAATGGTATTTGGGACCAAGACTAAATTTTTAAAGCTTCCAGTGACTGAGCTCCTGATTAGAACCAACGCTAACACCACCCTAACACCTGTCACTAGTTTTAAATACCTGGGCTTATGGTTTGACTCCCACTTAACATTCGGGATGCACATTGATAGCCTGACAACCAAGACCTATGCCAAACTAGGGGTACTTTAAAGGAACAAATCCTCCTTAAGTCTCCTGGTCAGAAAGCGCAACGCACAGCAGATGCTAATGCCAATTATTGACTATTTATTTATTTATTTATAAAATATTTTACCAGGAAGTAATACATTGAGAGTTACCTCTCGTTTTTAAGTATGTCCTGGGCACAGAGTAAAACAAATAGTACATGGTTACAAGTACAGTTACATAAATGAACAGGGTAGCATTATATACAAGACATTGCGTGCACAGTTAAAGAAAATATATATTATGAGCGTATGAAACAGTTACTGTACAGACCAGGTTAAAGTGTGAGACAGCCTTAGATTTGAAATAACTTAAGCTGGTGGTGGATATGAGAGTCTCTGGTAGGTTGTTCCAGTTTTGGGATGCACGGAAGGAGAAGGAGGAGCGGCCGGATACTTTGTTGAGCCTTGGGACCATGAACAGTCTTTTGGAGTCTGATCTCAGTTGATAAGTGCTGCAGGTGGTAGGGGTGAGGAGCTTGTTCAGGTAGCTGGGTAGCTTGCCTATGAAGACTATGGAGACATAGTATATGGCTCGGCTCCTCAAACCCACCTTAGCAAACTTGACACCCTCTACAATTCAATTTGTCGTTTTGTTCTCCAATGCAACTACAACAAACATCACTGCGAAATGCTCAAAGAACTAGATTGGTCAACACTAGAGTCTAGGCGCAAAGTTCACCTTTCCTGTCTTGCCTTTAAATTCTTCATGGGCAAGCTACCCAGCTACCTGAACAAGATCCTCACCCCTACCACCTGCAGCACTTATCACCTGAGATCAGACTCCAAAAAACTATTCATGGTCCCAAGGCTCAACAAAGTATCCGGACGTTCCTCCTTCTCCTTCCGTGCACCCCAAAACTTGAACAATCTACCAGAGACTCTCACATCCACCACCAGTTTAAGATCTTTCAAATCTAAGGCTGTCTCACATTTTAATCTGGTCTGTAACTGTTTCATACGCTCATAATATATATTTTCTTTAACTGTGCACACAATGTCTTGTATATAATGTATACCCTGTTCATTTATGTAACTGTACTTGTAACCATGTACTATTTGTTTTACTCTGTGCCCAAGACATACTTGAAAACGAGAGTTAACTCTCAATGTATTACTTCCTAGTAAAATATTTTATAAATAAATAAATAATAAAGGTCCCGGCTACTTACACAGTATAAAGGTCCTGGCCACACACACAGTATAAAAGTCCTGGCCACACACACAGTATAAAGGTCCTGGCCACACACACAGTATAAAGTCCTGGCCACACACACAGTATAAAAGTCCCGGCCACACACACAGTATAAAGGTCCTGGCCACATACACAGTATAAAGTTCCCGGCCACACACACCGTATAAAGTTCCCAGCCATACACACAGTATAAAGGTCCCAGCCACACACACAGTATAAATGTCCCTGCCACACACACAGTATAAAGGTCCTGGCCACACACACAGTATAAAAGTCCCGGCCACACACACAGTATAAAGGTCCTGGCCACACACACCGTATAAAGTTCCCGGCCATACACACAGTATAAAGGTCCCAGCCACACACACAGTATAAATGTCCCTGCCACACACACAGTATAAAGTTCCCGGCCATACACACAGTATAAAGGTCCCAGCCACACACACAGTATAAATGTCCCGGCCATACACACAGTATAAAGTTCCCGGCCATACACACAGTATAAAGTTCCCAGCCACACACACAGTATAAAGTTCCCAGCCACACACACAGTATAAAGGTCCCAGCCACACACACAGTATAAAGGTCCTGGCCACATACACCGTATAAAGTTCCCGGCTACACACAGTATAAAGGTCCTGGCCACACATACAGTATAAAGGTCCCGGCCACACACATAGTATAAAGGTCCTGGCCACACACACAGTATAAAGGTCCTGGCCACACACACAGTATAAAGGTCCCGGACACGCACACCGTTTAAAGTTCCCGGCCATACACACCGTATAAAGGTCCCGGCCACACACACAGTATAAAGGTCCCGGCCACACACACAGTATAAAGGTCCTGGCCACACACACAGTATAAAGGTCCTGGCCACACACACAGTATAAAGGTCCTGGCCACACACACAGTATAAAGGTCCTGGCCACACACACAGTATAAAGGTCCTGGCCACACACACAGTATAAAGTTCCCAGCCACACACAGTATAAAGGTCCCAGCCACACACACAGTATAAAGGTCCTGGCCACACACACCGTATAAAGTTCCCAGCTACACACACAGTATAAAGGTCCTGGCCACACATACAGTATAAAGGTCCCGGCCACACACATAGTATAAAGGTCCTGGCACACACACAGTATAAAGGTCCTGGCCACACACACAGTATAAAGGTCCCGGACACGCACACCGTTTAAAGTTCCCGGCCATACACACCGTATAAAGGTCCCGGCCACACACACAGTATAAAGGTCCCGGCCACACACACAGTATAAAGGTCCTGGCTACACACACAGTATAAAGGTCCTGGCCACACACACAGTATAAAGGTCCTGGCCACACACACAGTATAAAGGTCCTGGCCACACACACAGTATAAAGGTCCCGGACACCCACACCACACAAAGTGTAAACGTCCCGGCCTCTAGGTATTGATCTCACATTCTAATGTTCTGTTAACCATGGAGATTTATGACGAGGGGAGAAGCACTATGGGAACTTATACCCACGTCCTATTTGATCAGTGTTCAACTGGTAGCCGGGATACTGAGCACTAGTGATGGGCAACATTTTTGAGCGGATTTGAATCCACACCGGCTCAGCCGGTTCCTTTTGTCTGTGACTATCCATCGATCAGTCCCAAAAAAGACTATCCATAGTGGCGGCTTAAAATGTCCCTGTTTCTTTAAAAAAATGTTTATATAAGTTTGAAGCAGAGAGATAAAGGCAGCACCTATGGAAGGGTTCAGCTGCAGAGACCCCATGATTCAAACCTAGTAAAATACAACAGCAATAACAAAAATAATATATATTTTATCACCTAGTGCAGGCTGGCCAATATATACATACATACATACATACATACATACATACATACATAAATACATACATACATACATATATACATACATACATACATACATATATATACTGGCCAACATATACATAGGCAAGATAAAATAACCCTAAAAGAGATGACAAAATAGTAATTAAAATACATTACATATACAGCCCTTAATGGCCCACAGGTTTCTTATTTATTTATTTATTTATAAAATATTTTGCCAGGAAGTAATACATTGAGAGTTACCTCTCGTTTTCAAGTATGTACTGGGCACAGAGTAAAACAAATAATACATGGTTACAAGTACAGTTACATAAATGAACAGGGTATACATTATATACAAGACATTGCATGCACAGTTAAAGAAAATATATAGTATGGGCGTATGAAACAGTTACAGACCAGATTAAAATGTGAGACAGCCTTAGATTTGAAAGAACTTAAACTGGTGGTGGATGTGAGTCTCTGGTAGGTTGTTCCAGTTTTGGGGTGCACGGAAGGAGAAGGAGGAACGTCCGGATACTTTGTTGAGCCTTGGGACCATGAACAGTCTTTTGGAGTCTGATCTCAGATGATAAGTGCTGCATGTGGTAGGGTTGAGGAGCTTGTACGGGTAGCTGGGTAGCTTGCCCATGAAGAATTTAAAGGCAAGACAGGAAAGGTGAACTTTGTGCCTAGACTGAAGTGATGACCAATCTAGTTCTTTGAGCATTTCGCAGTGATGTGTGTCTTAGTCGTGGCTTTCCATGACTAGCTGGTAACAAAGGGCTTAATATAAACACTACACTGCTTATCCGGCTTGGCCACCTGAGTGGTTAGTAAAGCATTGCCATGCAACACTAAGTTAATCAAGGGATTAACTCGTCCCTCCTCCCTTGCTCCAGAGGCCTAACCAGTTACCACCTTCCCCAGGGCAACTAAGTCCAACTCCCATCCTCTACCCCCCTCCCCCCCATCACACAGTAACGGGAAATAGCCATATTACCAAATGTGGCCCAGGGCTATTGCAAATAGAAAGCCTTCAAAAATTAATTTAACAAGATATGCATTATAATAAAATAATAACATAATGAAACAATAGCCTTTAAATTAATTGATTGTCACTGTAGCTTCCTAAGCTCTCAACCGGGGTCTAGACAGGGACATTGGCAATCAATCAATCAATGCCCTAAATAAATAAAGGTATTACTTACACGTGCGGTGATGGGTCCATCCACCAGCAGATAATTGCAATAAAGGGCAGATGACCAAACATAAAAAAGAACAATCCTATTCCAATGGCCAATACATATTTAAATCCAAAAAATCCCTGCCCGATGACACACCAAAAAATAATTAAGCAGGAATTATAAATCCAATCCGAAGATATGGATCCCCTGTGATTGAAGAGCAGTCTGCAGTGAGTAGTTCTTTGCTGCTTTAAATATGTTTTCTTGCATTTCTTCTGCCAGATATTGACTTGTCATCTTGTTCCAGTCAAATGAGATGCCCCACGCATTATAGAAGACATGTGATGTCACATTTTTTACCTTCATCTTTGCCTGAAAATGACATCTCAGGCCAAAATAAGCAACACATGGTACTGTATACAGTATAAAGAAACCTGGTTGGTTGATGTCCCATGTAATTCTTACCCTATTTTGATGCAGTGTGAGGTCACCTTTAAAGAGGAGAAATAAAATGGTACATCAACCAATCTAGTTGCTTGATGTACACTGTGATTACTTAATTTTTGCCTGAGATGTGTGGGGAAAATTGAGGGCATCACATGTGAATGGTCAAACGTGACATGACAGCCATTATATAATGCCTGTTACATTCATTTTTAGAGCAGCAAAGAAATACTCACCAGAGACTCCTATTCAATCAACAGAGGATCAATTGTTTCCAGATTAGATTTATTGATTCTGCTTGAATTTTGTTGGTTTATTTTTGTGCCATTTGACAGGGATTCATTTTTCATATTTTTTAAAATTTTTATTAGTCATCAGGGTAGGATTGTTTTTTTAATTAAAATATATTTGGGCAACGGCCCGTTATTGGAATTATCTGCTGGTGCCCCTGCGGATTTATTTATTTATTTTATTTATAAAATGTGTTACCAGGAAGTAATACATTGAGAGTTACCTATCGTTTCCAAGTATGTCCTGGGCACAGAGTTAAAATGACAAATAATACATGGTTACAAATACAGTTACATAAATGAACAAGGAATACATTATATACAAGACATTGCATGCACAGTTACAGATAATATATATTATAGGCGTATGTAATACAGTTAATGTTAAAATGTGAGAGCTTTAGTTTTGAAAGAACTTAAACTGGTGGTGGATGTGAGAGTCTCTGGTAGGTTGTTTCAGTTTTGGGGTGCACGGTAAGAGAAGGAGGAACGGCCGGATACTTTGTTGAGCCTTGGGACCATGAACAGTCTTTTAGAGTCTGATCTCAGGTGATAGGTGCTGCATGTGGTAGGGGTGAGGAGCTTGTTCAGGTAGCTGGGTAGCTTGCTCAGAAAATATTTGAAGGCAAGACAGGAAAGTTGAACTTTGCGCCTAGACTCTAGTGATGACCAATCGCTTTGAGCATTTCGCAATGATGTGTGTTGTAGTTGCATTGAAGAACAAAACGACATATTGAATTGTAGGGGGTGTCAAGTTTGCTACGGTGGGTTTGGGGTGCTGAGCCATATACTATGTCTCCATAGTCAATAATTGGCATTAGCATCTGCTGTGCAATACGCTTTCTGACCAGGAGACTTAGGGAGGATTTGTTCCTGTAAAGTACCCCTAGTTTGGCATAGGTCTTGGATGTCAGGGTATCAATGTGCATCCCGAATGTTAAGTGGGAGTCAAACCCTATGCCCAGGTATTTAAAACTAGTAACAGGAGTTAGGGTGGTGTTAGCGTTGGTTCTGATCTGAAGCTCAGTCACTGGAAGCTTTAAAAATTTAGTCTTGGTCCTAAATTCCATTGTTACAGCTTGTCAGTATTTAAAAACAGTTTGTTTGGGAAATTCAGTGTTTGAGTCTCAAAAAGTCAGACTGAAGTGTGTGTTCAAGGTCGGAGAGGCTATGGCTGTGTGTATATAGGATAGTGTCATCTGCTTACATGTGTATTGAGGCTTCCTTACAAGCTGTGGGAAGATCATTAATGAACACTGAGAAGAGTAGGAACAGAGCCTTGCGGTACACCACAGGTGATATCCAGGGGGTTGGAGTTAGAGCCTGAGATGGACACATGTTGGGATCTACCTGATAGGTAGGACTGAAACCAGTTTAAAGCATGCTTCCCTATTCCAGAGCTCTGGAGTTTGTTAAGCAGGATAGCATGATCAACAGTATCAAAAGCCTTGGCAAAATCTAGGAATACTGCACCAGTGAGTTGACCCCATTCCATTCCACACTGGATTTCATTGCAAACTTTTAGAAGGGTAGTTACGGTGGAGTGTTTGGGGCGAAAGACAGATTGGAATTGGCTAGGGAAATTGTCTTGGTGTAGAAATCGCTTAGTTGGGATCTTATTAGCTTATTTTATCTATGTATATAATGGCCAACATATACATAGGAAATACAGGGCTCAAGTCAGCCTGGAGTAAGCAATATTTTTTTAATAGGTTTGAAGCAGGGGTCTCCATAGCTGAATCCCATTATTTCAGCTCCGGGACCCCTTCTTGCCAAGATACACACCTCTGTAGCTGTTGCCTTTATCTCTTTGCAGTTTAAATGTCCTTGTCATGTCTCCCTATTGGACCAAGTGACTGGTACATTGAAACTGAAGAGAGATACAGGCCCCCTTATGGAGGTGTGTATCTTGGGAAGCAGGGGGTCCCAGAATAGCTTTCAGCTGCGGAGACCCCATGATTCAAACCTATTTTGGAAAAAAAGGATTTTAGAATAAGTCCGAATTAATAACATTCCGCTCAGATATTTTCATTCCCATGGTTGAATTTTTTTTTTTTGGGGGGGGGGGATTGGTGAGGGCTAAAAACTATCTTGGAAGTTCTGGGAAACGGATTTGGACTATGCTGTCCATCTCTACTGAGCACACTGTAAAGGTCAGAGTGTCAGACACACTAAAAAGGTACCAGACACAGATAACACATGGTATTAAGGTCCTAGCCTCACACACTGTATAAAGGTTCTAGTTTCAAACATGAAACACAATCTAAAAGTCCCATCCTACCACACAGTGTAAAGGTCTTAGTTTCACACACACACCTCACACAATATAAATATAAAGTATCTGCCTCACACAGAGTATAAAAGCTTCTGCTTCACACACAATATAAAGGTTCCAGCCTCACACACCCCACCATATCGTCACACACACACACACACACACACACACACACACACACACACACACACACACACACACACACACACACACACACACACACACACACACACACACACACACACACACACACACACACACACACACACACACACACACACACACACACCACACAGTATAAAGGTCCTGGTCTCACTCTTTGGGCTTCATCTCACACTCTCATGTTCTGTTCACAGGGAGATTTATGAGAAGGGGACAAGTGCTGCAAGCACTTACACCACCATCATGTATGACCAGATGTACCACTGGTGGCAGGGACACTGAGCGTTGGCTGAGCTCCAGATCAACATTTCTAATGAATCATCAAAGTATGAATGAAAGTTTTGTGGGTGTCACTGTCTCATCTTTTCTAGGTTTTCTTGGAGATCAACATTAATTTGCAAACTCCTGCAAACACACTTGCCTTGAAATGAAGACTATATTAGCACACTGCATGGTACCTTCAAGAACACCTTTTTATTCAACTCAAAACAGAGCTGAAAATGAAAGTAACCGTACCTGTGTCTGTAGGAAAGTGTTATTAATATTATCATTTGTGTTACAAGAACTGATGGGTAATACAGATAAACGTAGTTTCATTGTGAAATGGTGCTCAGAAAGTGCTGGGACCGTGTGTAATGGAAGGGAGCATAAACTGGGTTTGTATGAATAAAAAAGCAACAGTACTAAGCCTTAAGAGGGCATAAGGTACCCTGAAGGTTGGGGTGGGTTGTCCAAATACACCCCCCCTTCCTCATTGGGTTAGCCCCAGGTAATGTACTCACAATATTCTGCTTCCTCCCAGTGCCTCCCTTCCAGAGCGTGCAGCTGTAGTGGGATAAAGATTCCAAAAGCCAGGGTGTGCAGCGCACAGCAATGAATGAAGAGAGCAGGTCTTGCAAAACGATCCTTTATTGGTAAGTCATCATAAATAGGGAGCAGCAGCAAACCTTCTACGCGTTTCGTTCCAAAGAACCTTATCAAGAAGTGCTGTACATAGTAAAAGCAACGATTTAAATGCAGCTGACTGCCGTTATTTCGCGCCAAATGGTGACGTCACTAAGCGTCACTAACCAATGAGAGATATGATCACCGCGCATGCGTCCCGTGGCAAAGTACTCAGGGACTCCCTGCTCATACCAGCCGCGCTCAATCATGAGAGACACGCCCCTCGGGCGGCTCAACCGATGAGGGCACGCCTCTGGCAATCGCAGGGGAACACCTCCTCCCTGCCGCTCGGCGCATGTGCAGGTGAACCAATAAATGAATTCCCCTGTTCTATAAAGTGACCATAAGGGACCACCATTATACAGACAGTAATGTTAAATAAAGCATATTTCTTGGATTCAAAAGGTACTAATGATAATCCACATGTATGTATGAAAAGAATCTACATGCATATAATGAACTGGGGAATCGCTAGGCAGTCAGTTACAATATGTAATACGTAATTAAGTATATAATTAAATATGAGAAAAAATACATAATTAAGTATAATTTCTTATGTCTCTCATGATTGAGCGTAGCTGGTATGAGCAGGGAGTCCCTGAGTACTTTGCCACGGGACGCATGCGCGGTGATCATATCTCTCATTGGTTAGTGACGCTTAGTGACGTCACCATTTGGCGCGAAATAACGGCAGTCAGCTGCATTTAAATCGTTGCTTTTACTATGTACAGCACTTCTTGATAAAGTTCTTTGGAACGAAACGCGTAGAAGGTTTGCTGCTGCTCCCTATTTATGATGACTTACCAATAAAGGATCGCTTTGCAAGACCTGCTCTCTTCATTCATTGCTGTGCGCTGCACACCCTGGCTTTTGGGTAATACAGATAACAATGAATATGTATGTGTTCTAACCTCCAGCTCTAAAATAAAATAAATATCCACACATTGAAAGGCGGATCAAAAAGGAGGAAGTGTAATTTCTGAATTACACGCAATGTCATACAAGGAAAAAAACACTCTAATGCCAGGCTCGGAAAGATTATAAGTAGCGAGACTTACTGTACTCGGTACCATGACAAGGCTCAATATTTCACTCACTGGAACCCTTTGTTGTCCGCGGTCTGACCAGGCAGTTAACAGAATTATATTCTCTACCCAAAACCCCCATATTGTAGAGTTGAGCATTGATAGGTCTCCAACAGGGTAAAAATGATGTAACCTAGGTCTTTGTGATGTCCAGAGCACGGTATCTGTCATCCAGTCATTCATCTAGTAGTCGGTCAGCCAGCTGGGCACCAAGTAGAAGTATCACATGCAATGAGTTGGGCCCTTATTCAGACCTTTTTAAAGCCTCCAGTGATCGAAGTGAATCTCCCCAGCCCTTTAAAGTCTGGTGTGCCATTTCTGAGTATTTGGTGATGGTGGATCTTGGGTGCCAGGACTGGACCTCTGACCCATTAACCCTCATTCTAACAAGCTGGAGTGGTGGTTTGTGTGTAGTTTCTGGTTTCCTCGGTCGATTTTCCATACCTTCTCTGTATTTCTTATCACTAGACCCATTTAGACCCCTTTTATATACCTTTCCCTGTTCCCACTGGCCTTACCCTCTTCTTCATCTCCTGCCTGAGTCCTCCCCATTTGTGTTTTGAATTCAGCCAATACACCAACGCCTTTTTGATTCACCATATAGTGTGGATATTTCTTTTTCTTTTAGCGCTGGAGATTTTTATTGTTATCTGGGGTATAGGACTACCCTGCTCTCATGCACTTAAGCATATTAAATTATCCCCACTCTCTATAGTCTATGGATCTGAGGATGGTTCTAACTATATTTTTGGCATGTTGGGGAGAGGCTGTAGGCAGAGCAGGAGAGTGTGTCACTCCTGGTATTTTTGTAAGCAACAGATGTAGAAATTGCCTTGATTGCCTCATCTACTGCTGCCTTTGTAAAGTACAAGGATTTCTGCGCTTGCGCTGTCCCATGTTCCTGAAGTGAACTGCAGATCTCTTGCAACCGTCCGCAGGAGATCTCCACAATCGCCTATACTATGAGACCCCTGACGAAGGTCACAATGCAGCAAATAAGAGAAGAAGCGGAAAGTGCACTGAGATACAGTATACGGGATTGTATAAAAAATGTCCACGGAAGGACTACACTTTTCAAAACAATATGCACAATTACATAACAAAATTACAATAATTAAAACGTTCAACTGGTTTAAAATTGGGTGCTAGAGGTGACCGGGAGATCCAGAAGTGCAGCCGAAGGAGAAGATGTAGCAGGTCCGGAGCCGTAGACTCTGTCAGCTGTATACATTACTCTCTCCTACCAATCGACCATTTCACGAATAGCAACTCATGTAGCAGCCCCTCGTGACCTCTACGCTTTTCACACTGCGTGCTTCGTCAGGAGTACACATGATGGGGCTGCAGTGAGTTTAAATGGCCTTTAAGAGCCAATCAATTTGAATCATGTTACATTAGCTGTGACCAATGCAAATGACTATCATCTGTATATGAGAGGCATAATGATGCTGAATCCAACTATCGAAGGCACAATTGAACTTAATTAACTATATATTAGTGTTCTGTGATAACTAATGAGTGCTAATAATAAAAAATATGTTCACATGATTTTAAAATGTTACATAGTTACATAGTTACATAGTAGATGAGGTTGAAAAAAGACGTACATCCATCAAGTTCAACCTATGCTAAATTTAGACAACAGATACTTTATCCTATATCTATACTTACTTATTGATGCAGAGGAAGGCAAACAAAAAACCCCATTAAGGGGAAAAATAATTCCTTCCTGACTCCAAGAATTGGCAATCGGATTAATCCCTGGATCAACATCCTTCCCATGTATACTTATTTGGTATATCCCTGTATACCTTTCCCATCTAAAAAGATGTCCAACCTTTTTTTTAACAAATCTATTGTATCTGCCATCACAGTCTCCATGGGTAAGGAATTCCACATTTTAACTGCCCTTTCTGTAAAGAACCCTTTCCTTTGTTGCTGGTGAAATTTCCTTTCCTCCAAACTTAAGGGATGGCCCTGAGTCCTTTGTACTGCCCGTGGGATGAATAGTTATTTTGAAAGCTCCTTTGTATTGTCCCTGAATATATTTGTATATAATTATCATATCCCCTCTTAGACGCCTCTTTTCTAATGTAAATAAATCTAATTTAGCTAGCCTCTCCTCATAAGTTAGAATTCCATCCCCTTTATTAATTTGGTGGCTCTTCTCTGCACTCTCTCTAGTTCCATAATGTCTTTTCTTAGGATTGGTGCCCAAAATTGTACTCCATATTCAAGGTGTTGTCTTACTAATGCCTTGCAAAGGGGCATTATTATGTTTACTTCCCTTCCATCCATTGCCCGTTTGATGCAAGATAAGATCTTGTTTGCCTTTGCAGCTACTGCATGACATAGGGCACTATTGCTAAGCCTGCTGTCTACGAACACTCCTAAATCCTTCTCCATCAAGGATTCCCCTAATATATCTGAATTTAATTTGTAAGTCGCCTTTTTATTCTTGTATCCCAAATGCATAACCTTACATTTATCTGTATTAAACCTCATCTGCCATTTACCTGCCCACGTTTCCAGTCTCTCCAAGTCCTTCTGAAGAGAAATTACATCCTGCTCTGATTCTATTACCTTACACAATTTAGTATCATCAGCAAAGATGGAGACTTTGCTCTCGATCCCAACCTCAAGGTCATTAATAAACAAGTTAAAAAGCAGGGGTCCCAGTACCGATCCTTGAGGTTACTCCACTCACGACTTTAGCCCAACCTGAAAAAGTTCCATTTATGACAACCGGGAAAAGGGAGACCAAAAAGCGCACCAGCACAAACGGAGCAGGAAGAAACCAGAACAAAAAAATGATTAAAAGGGCACTTTAATGTGGCAAAAGACCCATCCAATGCATTTCGAACGTCGCAGCGTTCTTTTTCAAGGATAAAACACAATGTGATAACATCCATTATATACCCTCTTACCTGTGGGCCATTTCGCGCCAAAAATCAGAACCTGATGACGTCATAACAGAGCGACTCAGTGCCGATCTAAGGGCAAAAGGAAGTACCAAAGGCAGTGTGGCCATTTTGGATGTGGGCAAACATAGGAACACAATAACAAAGCTTTATTGACCATTCCAGCAGAACAAAATACATTGCTGCTAACTGGACAAGCATATTTAAACGAAATAAAGCTATATTAAACTAAACTAATGCTTAATAAAGGGTACTATTATATCAAGGAAAAACATGAACAAGGTGGATTAAAAAACTAGCTGTGTTGCAACTAAGTTATATACAAAAAAAAAGTTAAAAATAAAAACCTCTAAACATGATTAAAAAAATGTGCAAGAAAAGTAAATTTAAAGACATATTACACATACATACTGCATTTAGAGGTTTTTATTTTTAACTTTTTTTTTTGTATATAACTTAGTTGCAACACAGCTAGTTTTTTAATCCACCTTGTTCATGTTTTTCCTTGATATAATAGTACCCTTTATTAAGCATTAGTTTAGTTTAATATAGCTTTATTTCGTTTAAATATGCTTGTCCAGTTAGCAGCAATGTATTTTGTTCTGCTGGAATGGTCAATAAAGCTTTGTTATTGTGTTCCTATGTTTGCCCACATCCAAAATGGCCACACTGCCTTTGGTACTTCCTTTTGCCCTTAGATCGGCACTGAGTCGCTCTGTTATGACGTCATCAGGTTCTGATTTTTGGCGCGAAATGGCCCACAGGTAAGAGGGTATATAATGGATGTTATCACATTGTGTTTTATCCTTGAAAAAGAACGCTGCGACGTTCGAAATGCATTGGATGGGTCTTTTGCCACATTAAAGTGCCCTTTTAATTATTTTTTTGTTCTGGTTTCTTCCTGCTCCGTTTGTGCTGGTGCGCTTTTTGGTCTCCCTTTTCCCTGTATTGCATTGAGTAGCTGCACAGCCTGCCTGCCTGCCCTACCAGGATGTGAGTATTTGCATATTTTTCAGGGGAACCTGCCAATGAGACATATGGTGAGTGGGTTGCACCACACACCACCTGTCTTCAGGAGGATAGTACCCATTATATGACACAATAGGTACTATATCAATTGTTAGTACCCTGGTACAGTGGTCTGGCTTATTATCATTTTGAGATATACCTGCATTTGAGCGCTTCAGCTATTTTCCATTTATGACAACCCTCTGTTGTCTGTCCTTTAACCAGTTTTCAATCCAGGTGCATATATTAATACTGAGTCCAATTTTCTTTATTTTGTACACCAACATCTTGTGTGAAACCGTATCAAAAGCCTTTGCAAAATCTAAGTGGACCACATCAACTGCATTACCCTGGTCTAAATTCCTACTTACCTCCTCAAAGAAACAAATAAGGTTAGTTTGGCAAGATCTATCCTTCATAAATCCATGCTGACTATTACTAATAATTTTGATTTCCATTAGGTATTCCTGAATATTATCCCGTATTAAACCTTCAAGTAGTTTCCCTACTATTGAAGTCAGGCTTACAGGTCTGTAATTTCCCAGTTTTGATCTAGCTCCCTTTTTAAATATAGGCACCACAACTGCTTTACTCCAATCTTGTAATGTATTAGGTTATATTATAGATAATGAATATTCGTTCATAATATTATCAAGAGTGATAGTGAATTAAATGTGAAATATTAATTAAAATAAACAGTGATCCACACACATACATATATATATATTCCACCCGACCATCAACCTCAAACTCACCCATTCCCCAGACAAAGTATATTTCCTAGACACCACAATTACTATACAGAACAATCAACTACAGACTTCTGTATGCCGCAAACCTACAGACAGAGCCAGCTATTTGCCCACCCCACACACACTAAGTATGCAACCATCTACAGTCAAGCCATATGATACAACCGAATATGCTCCGACACACGCAGACGGAGGCCAGCGGATTACAGTATTAAAATCGGATTTCATACACCATTGATATAACCACAGAATTGTAGACCAGCAAATCCACAAAGCCACCAGAATACCAAGAATTGATCTCCTTGAATAAAGACAGAAAGAGACAAGCGACAGGGTACCTTTGGTGATCACATATAACCCACACCTATGAGCCCTACGCAAGATCGCCAGGGAACTACAACCCATTATTCAGGAAGATACAAGACTGCAACAGGTCTTCCCTGAAACACCCTTATTATCATACAGACAACCCCATAATCTCAAGAAAATTCTGGAGAGGAGCAAAGTATTCAACAGTACAACTGAATGTGGGACAAGACCATGCCAGGACGCAAGATGCAAAACCTGCGCAATTTTACACACAGCGGGCACAATACAAATACCACACTGGAATCTGGAATACAATATCAGAGGAAGGTTCACCTGTTACTCCAGCAATGTCATGTACCTCATCATGTGCATGAAATGCCCAGGGACTGTTACTACATAGGTGAGATGGGACGGGGGCTAAACAAGAAAATGATTCTGCATCTCCACAGCATCACACGCGGAACAAGAGACAGTCCTGTCGTCGAACATTTCTCTGACTCTGGCCATAAAATTAACAATCTGAAGGTGACCATACTCAAAGGTAATCTTAGAACACCGAAAGAGAGACGGTTGAATGAATACAAATGTATGCAACTGTTCGGGACCCTTAGTGGTGGCCTAAACCAAGACCGCAGTTTTATGATTCACTACTGACACGAGAGAACTCTCTTCCCATGAGTGCTAAAGGCCATGTCCATGTAACGTGTAGCTCACCACAAACAATGCGCGACTGCAGGGCTGAGGTAGGGAATTGTATAGAATGCCAACCACAACCGCAAGGGCACTTCTAGAGTGTAGGATAGTCTTGCATGCCGGATAAGGGTAATAGAAGATAGTGTAATGAGGTACTTGCCGGGTCTTGGAGTATAGCTTAGTGGGTTCGGGTACGTATCCAGAGTCAGGATTGGAGAGTGTAGTGTAGTCGTAGAGCTTAGCCAGGGTCAGTGCATGTGAGCAGCGTTGTCGTGGTTCCAAAGCCAGGGTTAGTGCAGGAGAGAGTAGAGTAGTCTTATCCAAGCCAAGGTCAGTGCAGGAGAGTATCACAAAGTAGTATCCAGGCAGGGTCAGGCAGCAAGGTTAAGGCAGACAGGCACAAGGCGATGAGACTAGCATCACACAAACAGGAGTTATGCTCGGCAAGGAAGGAGAGCATAGAGAGGGTATAAATAGGTCCTCCCACCAATGGGAGGCAACCAGGAAGTAAGGGAGGCCTCACCGATAGGCTGCTGGATCGTGCAGGTGCGTCCTATTGTGCAGCCGATTAAGCATGGGGGTGGGACCTATGGATGATGAGCGCTCGCCGCGCGTAACCCGCGCATCACTGGTTTGAGCAAGGACACATGAAACACAGAGGGAATTCTCATGGATGGAGGCAAAGACAAATGATACGCTACCGGATTGATTTTTTCAGAAATGGAGAACGGTACGAGAAATCTGGGAGCAAACTTCATTAACAGGACTTTTAACCTAATATTTTTAGAAGACAGCCAGACTTTGTCACCGGGTTTGAATCTAGGAGCGGGTCTACGGTGGCGATCAGCTGATGTTTCTGTCGCTCAACGGCAGTTTTGATGTGTCTTTGCGTACTTTTCCATAGAACTTGAAGTTCCCTGATCCTGTCGTCAGCGGCTGAGATCCCAGAGGTAGAGACTGTAAGAGGAAGAGTAGCTGGATGGAATCCGTAATTGATGAAAAAAGGAAATTCCGTGGTTGATTCATTGCGAAGATTATTGTGTGCGAATTCCGCCCAAGGAAGGAGATCCGACCAATCTTCCAGGGAATCAGACACGAAGCACAGAATGAATTGCTCTAACGACTGATTAGTCCTCTCCATCTGTCCATTAGTCTGCAGATGATACCCTAAAGAAAAGTGGAGAGATATGCCCAACTGAAGACAAAAAGAGCGCCAAAATTTAGATACGAACTGCGATCCTCTATCAGATACAATCACTGTAGGAACCCCGTGAAGACGAAAGATCTCCTTGATGAATATCTCAGCAAGTTTGGGGGAGCTAGGCAAGCCTTTGAGTGGTACTTATCCATGGATAAGTGTGTCCATGGTAGAACTGGAATAGGCAATGGCTGAAGTACTGCTGCGGCCAAGTTTATTCGAGCATTTGCCCGTTCTTGGCCGCAGCAGTATCCTGGCGCGCGCCGGAGGGTGACAGGCGCGCGCCGAAGCAGCGGAAGAGCGCCCTCCGATCGGGGCGCTCTCCCTACCGCTGCCGGGTCCGCCGGGTCCCCCGGAACCCCCTGCCGCCGTCCCGCGATCGCGGGACACCAGGGCTCCCTCGGGGAGCCCTGGACGCGCGTGCAGGGGGCGCAGGCTCCCGATGACGCGTGACCGCGCGTCGGTGACGCGCGGCACGCCGAGGGGCGGCCACTAGCAAGCCGGGAAATCTCCCGGCTTGCGGATCTGGCCGATGAGCAATAAAGTGTGTCGGTAGTGTAGCCCGGCAGGAAGATTTCTAGGCGTGTTAGTCCTGGCATATGGTGGGCACGCAAGTACAAAGTCCTTAACATCCTTCTGCATCCGAGGCCACAGAAAGTCCGGGAGATGAGGTCCAAAGTCCTTTTAGCCCCAGGATGACCAGCTGATTTGGAAGAGTGTCCCCATTCTAGGTCCTGTTTGCGCAAAGAAGGAGAAGTGAACAGCCGACCTTCAAGAACCGCAAGGTTATCCGGCACCTGATTTTGCTGAAGAACAATATCCATTAACGCCTCAAAGTTAGTGGATGAAAGGATAAGTTTGGATGGAAGGATAGATTTGAGTTGGTCCTCAGAATTATTCTCAAGAGAAAATTGATGAGACAGAGCATCTGCTTTAACATTTTTTGTGCCAGGAAGTTAGGAGATAAAGTTGAACCTTGAAAAGAAGAGTGACCATCTGGCTTGGCGGGCTCCTAGGTGACAAGCTCCCTCGATATACAAAAAACTCTTGTGATCCATAAGAATTGTAGTAGGCATCTCATACCTTCTTGCAGATGTCTCCATTCTTCTAACGCAAGTTTCATGGCCAAGAGTTCTCGATTACCAATATCATAGTTACGTTCGGCGGCGGAAATTTTTTGGAGAAAAAAGCACAAGGATGTAACCTGGCCTGACGGTTCTTCCTCTGGGATAGAACAGCACCCACCCCAACATCAGATGCATCCACCTCGGGGGTAAAGGGGAGCTTGGGATCCAGATGAACCAGAACCGGGGCGGATACGAACGCTTTCTTTAAAAGATCACAAGACTTAACTGCAACAGAAGACCAGGCCGAGGGATTTGCTCCTTTCTTGGTAAGAACCGTCAGGGGAGCTACTAAAGAAGAGAAATTCTGAATAAATCTGTGGTAATAATTTGAAAACCCTAAGAAGCGCTGTACAGCCTTGAGCATGGTGGGTTGTGGCCAGTCCAAACCGCTTTGACCTTGGCAGGATCCCTCGTGAGGCCAGAGTCCGAAAAAATGTACCCTAAGAAAACAGTAGAAGATTGATGAAAGTGACACTTTTCAAGTTTAGCGAATAAATGATTCTCTCGTAATAAAAGTAATACTTGTTTGACGTCCAATATGTTCCTCTAGAGACTTAGAAAAAATAAGAACATCATCCAAGTACTAATTACAAAAGAGTTGAGAAGATCTCTGAATATCTCATTGACAAAATCTTGGAACACAGTCGGGCATTGAAAAGACCGAAAGGCATGACCAAAACTAATAATGTCCATCCCGGGTATTGAATGCAATTTTCCATTCGTCGCACTGACGGATTCTGATGAGGTTATACGCACCCCGTAGATCCAATTTGGAGAAGATTTTAGTCCCTTGAAGATGTTCAAAGAGTTCGGATATAAGGGGAAGAGGATAGCGATTTTTAATAGTAATTCTGTTAAGTCCACGGTAGTCAATACAAGGCCGCAGCGGGAGATGTGGATTTGCGGATGAAGCCCCTCAGAAGGTTCTCAGTGATATATTCCTTCAAGGCTTTGGTTTCAGGCATAGACAAAGAATATGAAGCTCCTTTGGGCGGTGCAGTACCTAGAAGTAATTTGATGGACAATCGTAGGGGCGATGTGGAGGAAGTATCTCTGACTTGACTTTGTTGAAGACATCCTTGAAGTCGATGTACTCCTTCGGCAATTGTACTCTTTCTTTATCTTCTGATACCGTAGTGGCACAAACGGTACTTGAACCATTAAGACAATTTTGTTCGCAGTGTGAACTCCACCGAATAGGTTCCTTGCTGGCCCAATCAACCTGTGGATTATTAATTTGTAATCAGGGTAGTCCCAATATCACTGCAATAGAGGGAGTGTGAATGGCATCTAAAGAAATGTTTTCTATATGATTATACACCGACCTTAGCTGAATGGTTGGAGTCTCCAATGAGATGAAGGCAGGCTGAAGTGGTCTACCATCAATGGCCTCCAGAGCGATGGGGTTCTTCTTGCACACTAAAGGGATCTTGTGATGCTCTGCAAAAGCTTCATCAATAAAGTTGCCCTCAGCACCGAGTCAAGAAAGGCCAAAGTAGAGACAGAATCCTTCACCAGACAAGGAGATAGGTACAAGGATCTTTGTGGGATTAGAAGTAGCTATAGGGGAAGAGAGATTGTTCCCAATAAGACTCCGCTAGGCCTCATGGGAACCTTGCATTTCCCGCCTTGTTGGGGCAAGAAAAGGCAAAATGTTTAGGACCCCCACAATACAGAAAAAGTCCAGCATCTATGCGGCGTTGCTTCTCAGTGCGCGAAAGAGTAGTAACTCCCAACTGCATAGGTTCAGAAGAATCTGAAGCAGGAAGTTCAAACTGACCCACTTGGTTGGGGTTTATCCTGGAAGAAGTCGTGCGATGAAGACGTCTCTCCGTCCTTCTCTCCTGGAGGCGATGGCCCACCTTGATGCAGACCGCAATGAGATCCTCCAGGTCGGTAGGCTGATCATGAGTCGCAGGTTCATCTTTCACAGTCTCAGATAATCCCTGCCAGAAGGCAGCGGACAAAGATTCTCCTTTCCAATCCGTCTCTGTGGCAATAGTCCTAAACTCGAGTGCATAACGGGCGACAGAGCGAGCACCCTGAGAAATAAAGAATAGTGCAGAAGCAGCAGATACCTTTCGACCTGGTGTATCCAACACCCTGCGGAATTCCTTGGTAAAGGCTCCAATGCTTTGGGCGAGGTCAGATCTTCGCTCCCAGATGGGGGAAGCCCAGGCAAGAGCGTCATCTGTGAGGAGAGAGATTATGTAGGCTACCCTGGAATGAGGAGAAGAAAAGCGGGAAGGGTTCATCTTGAACTGAATAAAACATTGATTAAGGAAACCTCGGCACTCGTGAGGAATTCCACCATACCGATTGGACGTGGGAAGTCTAGGTTCAGACAGATGAACAGGCAAGAGAGGGGTACTAGTGACCGATTGCACGGGGTCCATGCGTGGCCCTTGCAGATGGAGGGATAAGGTTCTAAAGTCCTCCCGGAGGGTTCTTAAATTCTGGTCATTAGACTCCCATCTATTTTCAAGACCGGACAAGGCATTTGTGTGCGTACTCAGGACTCTTCCTACCTCAGTGGGGTTGAAGTTTGTTTGGCCGAGCGTACTGTAACGCGTAGTTCACCACAAACGAGGTGCGACCGCGAGGCTGAGGTAGGGAATTGTATAGAACAAGGGAGAGGCCTCACAGAAAGACACACAAACATATAAGACAAAAACAAAAAAAGAGACAAAAGAAAAAGATCATAGTGTAACTCATAAAACAAGACAAAGGTCTAAAAAATCACTGAAAAGATGGGCAAAAGGATAAATTACAGATTTAATGCAATTAACTAAAATATAACAATAAACAAATGTCCATTGGGCTAGAGACGCTAATAAAGCTAAATCATCCGGTAGGGGTAAAATTAAAAACCTACTTACAGCAAAGCTGATTAAAAATGACCTTTTGAACAACTGTCCTGGAAGTCAGACTGGAGCCTCTGCAGGGGATGGAACCGCACGAACTCAGAAGATCCACACTGCCAGAGTGATCGCCACTGCCAACACACAGACCCTCAAGGTAGGTGAAGGTGTCACTAAGAGGAACCAGAACTCCACGCCGCTCGGAGAGACGCCGACACCGTGCACACAGACCACCAGGTCGCGTGATGTGCCGGTGACGTCACAATGCAGTGCGAGGGCAGGGGGAGCGCCCAGACAGGCAGGAACAGCGTGCAGCCAGGGGTGGATGATTAATGTCAGTAGCCAAGGAGATTAATGTCAGTAGCCAAGGGTGGTTCTATCCTTGGCTATTGACATTAATCATCCACCCCTGCCTGCACGCTGTTTCTGCCTGTCTGGGCGCTCCCCCTGCCCTCGCACCGCATTGTAATTTATCCTTTTGCCCATCTTTTCAGTGATTTTTAGACTTTTGTCTTGTTTTATGAGTTACACTATGATCTTTTTCTTTTGTCTCTTTTTTTTGTTTTTGTCTTATATGTTTGTGTGTCTTTCTGTGAGGCTTCATTGAAGATTCCACTCAGGATTTCCTGCCACCCACATTGGACTATACTATTGGTTGGATTGTATAGAACGCCAACCACAACCGCGAGGGCATGTCTAGAGTGTAGGATAGTCTTGCAAGCCGGATCAGGGTAATAGAAGACGGCGTAATGAGGTACTTGCCGGCTCTTGGAGTATAGATTAGCGCATCGTCATGGTACGTAGCCAGAGTCAGGATTGGAGAGCGTAGAGTAGTCATAGAACCAAGCCAGGGTCAGTGCAGGAGAGAGAATAGTAGTCATATCCAAGCCAAGGTCAGTGCAGGAGAGTATCACAGAGTAGTATCCAGGCAGGGTCAGGCAGCAAGGTTCAGGCAGATAAGCACAAGGCGATGAGACTAGCATCACACAAACAGGAGTTATGCTCGGCAAGGCAAGAGAGCATAGAGAGGGTATAAATAGGTCCTCCCACCAACGGGAGGCAACCAGGAAGTAAGGGAGGCCTCACCGATAGGCTGCTGGATCGCGCAAGTGCGTCCCATTGTGCAGATGATTAAGCATGGGGGTGGGACCTCTGGTGGACCCACAAGCGCAACCCGTGCATCACGTTGGCGACTTGGTCGCGCACCAGTCGCACGCGTCACAACACCCGTGTCAGTATGGGGGTGGATACCGGAGGCAGGACCAGACATGAAGGGGAAGGGGCGTGTGCGGCTGCTGCCCCACCCATCGCTGTCATCAGGGTCTGGGCGGAGTCAGGGAATGGAGGCAACGGAAGACCAGGAGGAACATTCACCGCGCATGCGTAACGTGTCACCGCTGCTGGAGGGACCGCGTAGCCTAGACTTGGGAACCGCGGGGAAAGACGGGAACCACGCACCTCCGTGCACCACGCACGAGAACCCTCGCTGGAATGCCTGAAAGGACCGCCTCTGGAACCTGCAAGAGAGGTGAGGGTTGGAACCTGCAAGAGAGGTGAGGGTTGGAACCTGCAAGAGAGGTGAGGGTTAAGGGGACAGAACTGCCGGGATGGCGAATCCTCACAGTCTATACATACTGCGCTATATGTATGTACACACAGCTGTCTCTTACAAATACAAATACTCTATGTAATTCCATCCCTATATACCAATAGGGACCACATAGTATCTACACACACTTTAAGTAATGCAACACCCTCTTACATTTCCACACCTACCCACACCATTGATATTCACTCCCACTCCACACACACCTTTTGTTAAGCGCTGTTACACTGTGGGCTCTTTATTTATTTATATTGACATACATACACACACACACACTCACTCTTACATCACTCACATTCAGGGACAATTTAGCACCTCAAGTCATAAATCACATACTACACAAGGGAAAGGGATAGGCTGTAGTCACAAATAACATTCCAATATGCACTGTTTTTACGTAAAACCCTTGCCTGCTTTATTCAATGTAACACCGTGAAGAAGAGATCAGTGTATCTCGAAAGCTCACACAAATAAAAGCATTTCGTTAGCCACAGAACGGTATCGTCTATTCATTTTTGATTATATATATTTATAAAACAAAAAGGGACAGCGCGGACTCCATAGTGTAAATAGTAAATGGTTTTAATATACACGAGCTAAAATCAGGCCACTCACAGAAATTGGGTAGATCGTGTGCATTGGAGGTGAACACGAATATCCTGCTGATTCCACTGTCGGTTTGTAGCTTGAATCTCGTGACTGGAGGCGTGTGACGTAATTCCACTTTCAGATCCGGGTACCTCCTAAAATATGCATCCACACAGCGGTCCCCCGGCACAGCGGTCCCCCGGCACAGCGGTCCCCCGGCACAGCGGTCCCCCGGCACAGCGGTCCCCCCGGCACAGCGGTCCCCCCGGCACAGCGGTCCCCCCGGCACAACGGTCCCCCGGCACAGCGGTCCCCCGGCACAGCGGTCCCCCCGGCACAGCGGTCCCCCGGCACAGCGGTCCCCCGGCACAGCGGTTAGCGCTCTCCTGGTTCCACATCTCTCCACCGTAATAACAATGAAACAGGTTCCTGACAGATAGTCCAAGGGCAATAGTCCTACGTGGTTCGTCACTAGAATATCAGCGACTTCATCAGGGATAAAGAATGGGGTGATCATCCACCCCATATATCGTCCAAACCTAATTGTTTGATTGATTAATTGATAATTCAATTTGTACCCTTTATGGGTAGATATGAGTGACTGTGAATGTATTGGCATAACAAACGCAACAAGAGACTAACACAATTAAAAATGTATAATACAACTTATGAGAGATATAACAACATAAGAGACATTGAACAATAAATAAGCATAATGAATATACTAATAAACATAATTGCATAAAAAACATAACCTTTAATAGTTGTTGCTTAAATGAAACAATCATATAGATAAATTATTATGAACAATAAATCACAACGATAAAAATTTATGGAATGCTAAACACATTCAATATTAAACACACAAATACCCAGTAAGCTCATATAAGCCTCAAAAATGACCACAAAAAAAATATATATATATGCATATAAATGCCAGAAATGGAGTGCTACTGGGCATGGCAATATATACTACAAACAAACAGAGCCCAGTGCTACATCCAATGGCAAAAATACACAGTGAAATACCTATATATCTCTTGAATAAAAGGGTCATTTAGTTTAACACTTTGGCCAAAGCATTGTAAGCCTGTGAGCCCCTTCAAGGCATGACCACAATCACGACCTGTGATTTTGTGGTCATGCCTTGAAGGGGCTCACAGGCTTACAATGCATTGGCCAAAGTGTTAAACTGAATGACCCTTTTATTCAAGAGACATACTGTAGTGTCAACGATTATTCTAAAACAAACCTGGGGCAATCTCCAAAAAGACCCAGGTACATGCTGGGTACATGCTGGGTACATGCTGGGTACATGCTGGATACAGGCTGTGTATATGCTGGGTACATGCTGGGTACATGCTGGGTACATGCTGTGTACATGCTGGGTACATGCTGGGTATATGCTGCAACATTTCACACATTTCAGCAGACAGACTAAAGGCCCATCGGATTAACAGCGGGGGTCCCTGGCAGTCCCATTCAAACTGAATGGGACTGCCAGGGACCCCTGCTGTGTTAATCCGATGGGCCATTAGTCTCTGCAGAAATGTCACTGAAATGTACCCAGCATGTACCCAGCATGTACCCAGCATGTACCCAGCATGTACCAAGCATGTACCCAGCATGTACCCAGCATATACACAGCCTGTACCCAGCCTGTACCCAGCATGTACCCAGCATGTACCCTGCATGTACCCAGCATATACCCAGCATGTACACAGCCTGTACCCAGCATGTACCCAGCATGTACCCAGCATGTTCCCAGCATGTACCCAGCATATACCCAGCATATACCCAGCATGTACACAGCCTGTACCCAGCATGTACCCAGCATTATGTGTATGTGTATATGCTGGGTACATGCTGGGTACATGCTGGGTACATGCTGGGTACATGCTGGGTACATGCTGTGTACATTCTGGGTACATGCTGGGTATATGCTGCAACATTTCACACATTTCAGCAGACAGACTAAAGGCCCATCGGATTAACAGCGGGGGTCCCTGGCAGTCCCATTCAAACTGAATGGGACTGCCAGGGACCCCTGATGTGTTAATCCGATGGGCCATTAGTCTCTGCAGAAATGTCACTGAAATGTACCCAGCATGTACCCAGCATGTACCCAGCATGTACCCAGCATGTACCCAGCATATACACAGCCTGTACCCAGCATGTACCCAGCATGTACCCAGCATGTACCCAGCATGTACCCAGCATGTACCCAGCCTGTACCCAGCCTGTACCCAGCATGTACCCAGCATGTACCCAGCATGTACCCAGCATGTACCCAGCATATACCCAGCCTGTACCCAGCATGTACCCAGCATGTACCCAGCATGTACCCAGCATGTACCCAGCCTGTACCCAGCCTGTACCCAACATGTACCCAGCATGTACCCAGCATGTACCCAGCATGTACCCAGCATTATGTGTATGTGTATATGCTGGGTACATGCTGGGTACATGCTGGGTACATGCTGGGTACATGCTGGGTACATGCTGTGTACATGCTGGGTACATGCTGGGTATATGCTGCAACATTTCACACATTTCAGCAGACAGACTAAAGGCCCATCGGATTAACAGCGGGGGTCCCTGGCAGTCCCATTCAAACTGAATGGGACTGCCAGGGACCCCTGCTGTGTTAATCCGATGGGCCATTAGTCTCTGCAGAAATGTCACTGAAATGTACCCAGCATGTACCCAGCATGTACCCAGCATGTACCCAGCATGTACCCAGCATGTACCCAGCATGTACCCAGCATATACACAGCCTGTACCCAGCATGTACCCAGCATGTACCCAGCATGTACCCAGCATGTACCCAGCCTGTACACAGCCTGTACCCAGCATGTACCCAGCATGTACCCAGCATGTACCCAGCATGTACCCAGCATATACCCAGCCTGTACCCAGCATGTACCCAGCATGTACCCAGCATGTACCCAGCATGTACCCAGCATGTACCCAGCCTGTACCCAGCATGTACCCAGCATGTACCCAGCATGTACCCAGCCTGTACCCAGCCTGTACCCAGCATGTACCCAGCATGTACCCAGCATGTACCCAGCATGTACCCAGCATGTACCCAGCATGTACCCAGCCTGTACACAGCCTGTACACAGCATGTACCCAGCATGTACCCAGCATGTACCCAGCATGTACCCAGCATGTAAACTGGCTAGTTTAAGGCTAGTTTATGGCAAGTTTTAGAATTCTCGTTGGCTCGTTTGTATAGGTATTTCACTGTGTATTTTTGCCATTGGGTGTATCACAGGGCTCTGTTTGTGTTTGTTTGTAGCACATTCAATATTAAACATATTATAAATAATATAAATGATTTTAATGATCACTATAGTGACAAGAACAAAATAAATACATAATAACCAAATACTAATGACCAAAAATGTATTACATAATAGCGGCCAACTAAAATAGAAAAGGAAAGATAAATTGGAAAATATGCACACAGCACCAAATACAATATAATGGCTTTATAGAGCGAAGATTTATAGAGTAAAAAATATACTATATGTAGCCAAGTCCCCCTGGGCTACTGATTCTCTGGCCCCTCTAGCACTGTGTGTCCCAGTAAAGAGTGGGCAGTGCTGGGAGTAAATCCTGTAGGGCCTTTTATACTGTGTGTGTATTCCCATTAAAGTTCAGGAATAGCCTGCTATTGTAAGGGGGGTCTATGACTGTAGGTAGGCCAGCTTACAAGTCCCTCCCCTGGGAAGGAGGGTGTTTCCCTCTAGGTTAGAGTAATGGTTTAACTGGGTTGTTCTGGGCTGCCCTCCCTGCAATGAGGACGCAGCAGAGAACCTCTCCAAAGAAGGAGTAGGCTGAGGCCTTGCCCTATTAGGGGGTAAGGTATATGGAGGAGGGGTATTCAAGGCCTCCAGCCGGGTACTACATTCAGGGACTGTATCCTGTGTTATCCTGCTGTGTATAAAATAAAATCCAGTTATACCAACTCTGGTGTACTAATTATTAGGCCTTTTATAAGGGCTGACAGAGCAGCCCTAGCTGCGAATGCAGCCCAAGCTTCAAAGTGGCCCAAGTTCTAAGTGGCAAGCAGTGTGGAGTTTAACAGGGAGTTTAACAGGAGTGAAAACAAGCAGACTACACATTACTGGCCCTCAATCCTGGATTTGAACTACGTTGGAAAGGTGTACATTTTCTATCCCAGACCACACATCTCAGCACTAAACTATTACTGTCACGCCACTGCTATATTTGCTCTGACCTCTCTTCTTTTCAAAATACGCACATCATTTCTACCAGCCCCGTGTCTCCAACTCTATTCATATATCTCCATCTCTCCTTCCTTCCCCACTTCTTAGTTCACATGAACTCCTTTCTTTCTTACCTGCGCCCTCTGACACCACACAGCTATATCCCCTGCACTAAAACACACCCCTACAAATGATCCTCACACATCCTCTTTCTGTCCATGCTTCTCCTCCTTGCTTCTGGGGATATCTCTCCCAATCCTGGTCCCTGCCTTATTCCTACATGCGCTCGTCCTCGCCTCCAACATGCAACTTCTACTCCTTCTGGTGTCAACCCCTCCAACCTCATACCCATCCCCTGTCACCCTCCCTCCTCTCTCCCTTTCTCCTGTGCCCTTTGGAATGCTCGCTCCCTCTCAAACAAGTTCCTCTCTGTGCATGACTTCTTTTTCTCTCACTCTGCTCCTATTTGCTATAACTGAGACCTGGCTCACTCACTCAGACTCTGCTCTTGAAGCTGCCCTCTCCTATGGTGGCCTTTTTATCTCCCACACTCCGCGCCCTCATGGTAGGGGTGGAAGCGTGGGGCTACTCCACTCCTCTCTCAGCCATTACCGTACCCTTCCTATTCCTTCCTCTCTTGCTTTTCCCTCCTTTGAGGCTTACACTGTCCAGATCTTTTCTCCTCTTCCTGTCCATGTGGCGGTCATCTATCGCCCACCTACCTCTACTCATCCCTCTTCTGCCTTACACTCTCACTTTGAATACTGGCTCTCTTTCTTTCTCTCTTCAGATTCCCCCGTTCTTCTCCTTGGGGACTTCAACTGCCACATTGATGGCCCCTCTCTCCCTTGGGCTTCCCGCTTTCTCTCTCTAACCTCTTCTTTTGGCCTTCAACAGTTTATTGCAGCAAGCACCCACAAGGATGGCCACTACCTAGAAGTGGTTTTCACTAAAAACTTTTCTCTTTCTGATTTCTCCATTTCCCCCTTTCCTCTCTCTGACCATCACCTCATCTCATTTTCTCTCTCTCGTTTCTCCCCTTCTCCACCTCCATCTACCCCCCGGTTCTGCAGAAACCTGCACTCTATTAACCTACCAGCCTTTGATTCCACTTTATGCTCCTCCCTCTCCTCTCTCAGTTCTACTCCAGACCCTGACAACCTCATCAGGAACTACAACTCTGTCTTGTCCTCGTCTCTTGATCTACATGCCCCGCTTTCTCTGTCGCCCTCGCCCTTCTAACCTCAGACCCTGGCAAAATTCCCACACGTGCATGCTGTGCTCCACCACTCGTTCCTCTGAACACCTCTGGAGGAAATCTCACACTCTCGCAGACTTCATTCACTACAAATTTATGCTATCCTGTTTAAACTCTGCCCTCTCGCCAGCTAAACAAGCCTACTTTTCTTCACTAATCAACACACAAATCTAACCCACGCCAACTCTTCTCTGTCTTTGACTCTCTACTCAAACCACTCCCAGCTGCCTCCTCTTCCTCCATTTCACCTCAGGACTTTGCTGATTATTTCGAGGAAAAGGTGGAATCCATTCATCAGAACATCTCCTCTGTTCCCTCCTCCCATCCTACACTGCTTCCTGACACCCCTCCTGCCTTCCTTGACTCTTTTTCCGCTGTCACAGAGGAGGATGTGTCACTGCTAATCTCCTCTTCTCCCTCTACCACTTGCCCTCTTGACCCCATTCCCTTCCATCTCCTAAAACATCTTGTTCCTACTGTAACGGTATTTCTGGCCCGGCCTGACCCACCCAATCTCACATTGGCCCCTGTGGTCTAACCGGTCCCCATTACAGTGTGATAGTGTCTGGTGGTGCACCTGTTGGCAACAGGACTCCTGAGTCTCCCGCATGATGGTGTGTGGGGAGGACCCGTCCAGACAGGCAGCTGAGGTAGTGTGCTGAGTCCTACCTAGTTCCAGTGCAGCGCTTCCACCTCATCAGGGTCCCTTCGGTCACTTGGGGATGGTCCTGGCGAGGAACTCCTCTGTGGTGCTCCTCTCTGTACATTCACTCCACACATGTACACGAGAGGGTTTGTGATTAAGAGCATCTTTATTGGTTGAGGTGGGCTAACTGCCCCTCGCAGTAGTTTCTTTAGCCACTCATTGTCCCTCAGTGCTTCCCTTTGAAAGGTGAAATTCTCCTTTAATAGGGATTCCCTATCCCAGCCGGGATGTCTTTACCCTGTGCCAGGTCCCTGGACACAGTCTTCTTTCTCAGCTACTATAACATAACTCAGGACTCAGATAGAACTCTGGCAGAACTCCCCAGAACTCAGATAGAACACAGAACTAACTTTTAGACACAGTGCTGTGCCTTATGTACACTCTGGAAACTGACACACCTTTGACATCACTAACCATGGAGTCAGAGCATGTGACCACTCCCATCCATACACAGGGCACCCCACCAGGGTGTGAGGGCAAACCTCCATAATTACTGCTGGCATGCCCACAACTTACCAGGCCTTACTGTCAGCAGGAGAGATGACTGTAGCCATTTTACATGACCGCTACACTACTATAACCCCTATGCTCACACAGATATTTAATACCTCCCTCTACTCTGGTACCTTTCTCTCCTCCTTCAAGCATGCAACCATTATAGCATTACTCAAAAACAGCATGCTTGACCCTACCTGTCTTTCCTACGCATATTTGATCTACACAACGGACGGATGCACGCGTATATGGAGCATAAGGGGTCTATCATGTGAGTCAATTATCTGTATTTCTTACATTGTGACTGTGACTATAGGGTATTTGCATGGCTCCAGCCTTTGGTTCAGGACACCATCCCTCTCCATAGTGAATGCACTGGGAGTCCTTTTATATAGGGGCTGTTTTGTGATTTCATTTTTAGGGTGGTTACTGTATATGCTTTCTGTCCATATAAGGCTTTATTTGGTGAGCTATATACCCTGTCACATATATACATTTTTTTCATTGATTTTACTCAACCCTTGACTCCTGGGCTATATTGCCTTCATTGCACTATTCTGGGAATTAGAAGCACCATACAGAGATTCATTTCTCATCCTTTGCTACCTGTCTTTCCAACTATCGACTTGTCTCCCTCCTGCCTTTTGCCTCTAAACTTCTTGAACATATTGTATTCTCTCGCTTGCTCCATTTTCTCAACACCTATTCTCTCCTAGACCCTCTACAATCTGGCTTCCGCACCGCTCACTCGACGGAAACAGGCCTCACTAAAATAACTAATGACCACCATGCTGCCAAAGACAGAGGTCATTACACTCTGCTCATATTAATCAACCTCTCTGTAGCATTTGACACCGTGGACCACCCTCTTCTCCTTCACATTCTCCATACTCTTGGTATTCGTAACAAAGCTCTAGCCTAGATCTCATCTTACCTCTCCCATCGTACTTTCAGTGTATCTTTTGCTAACACTCCTCCTCTATTGATCTCTCTGTGGGGGTACCCTAGGGCTCTGTCCTGGGACCTATTCTCTTTTCTCTTTACACACTCTCTCTAGGTGACCTAATCACATCTCTTGGGTTTAAATATCACCTCTATGCTGACGACACACAAATTTACTTTTCAACCCCTGACCTTACACCTCCTGTACAGACCAAAGTTTCTGGTCTGCTTCTGTTTCTCTGCAATATCATCGTGGATGGCCCTCCACCGACTTAAACTTAACATGACAAAAACAGAGCTCCTTATACTTCCTCCCAAACCTGGCCTTACTACCTCCTTCCACATTGCGTGTACTGATTGATCTGTGTGGTTGATTGAAGTGCTGGTTGGTTAAAGTGTGTGCAGTTAGAACCAGAAGGAAAGGGAAGTACTGGGTATACTAGCAGGGGTGGCTGTTTTGGGGGAGTGTGCAGTGGGTTAATCTATTTCTACAGTGTGCTGTAATTTGAAGCCTGTAACTTTTTTTTCCCTTTCTCCTGCCTGAGGCAGAGTGGGTGTGGTTGGTTAATTGGCTGGCCTAACACACCTGCAGTGGGTGGGGTTAGTTAATTAATAACCTAACACACCTGATGGGTGTCCCTATTTAAACAGAGGCTTCTAATGAATCCTGAGCTTGCGTGTACTGTTTGATCTGTGTGGTTGATTGAAGTGCTGGTTGGTTAAAGTGTGTGCAGTTAGAACCAGAAGCAGTTTGAACAAGGAAGCAGTTAAACAAGGTATAGTTTATTGAAGTACAGTTTACTCTTAGTACTTCTAAACTTCATAGTTGCTAGAATGAGCAGGATTGAAAATGCCACTCAATGCACATCTTACCACATGTATGTGCACTTGGAGCAGCTGTTACAAGGAGCATACCGCTGTGAGAAGTGTGAGCAGGTGGTCTCTTTAGAATCAGAGATTGCTGATCTGAAGAGGCAACTTGCAATATTGAGGGACATTGGAAATCTTGAATGGGAATTAGAGCTCACTGAGCAGACTCTTGCTTCGACTAGTGGTGCAGATGGTGGCACTTTTAGTGAGGAGCAGGTAGGTAGCTTAGTTGCTGTTAGTGAGGAGCATGTAGGTAGCTGGGTGACAGTTAGAAGGGGAAGCAGGGGCAATAGGGAGAGGCAGGTCGTTTCTGAGCTGACACATCCCAATAGATTTGCCATGTTGAGTGAAGATATTGGGAATGTTGGGGCAGAAATGGCAAGGCCGGGGGAGACTAATTCCTCTAGCAGCCAGGTGAATAGTTCCTCCAGCACAGTGGGGACTCAGGATGCTCAGATGCAAAGAAAGATTGTGGTGGTAGGGGACTCCATTATTAGGAAGGTAGATAGGGCAATCTGTTGCCGGGACCGCATGAACCGAACAGTTTGTTGTCTCCCGGGAGCTCGGGTTCGGCACATTGCGGATTGGGTAGACAGATTGTTGGGGGGGGCTGGGATTGACCCGGCGGTCTTGGTACATGCTGGCACCAATGACAAAGTTAGAGAAAGATGGAGGGTCCTAAAAAATGATTACAGGGATATAGGCCAAAAGCTTAAGGCAAGGACCTCCAAGGTAGTATTTTCTGAAATACTACCAGTGCCATGCGCTACCGCAGGGAGACAGTCAGAGATCAGGGAGGTTAAAGCATGGCTAAGAAAGTGGTGTAGGAAGGAGGTGTTTGGGTTTTTAGAGCACTGGACTCCTTTGCTGAGAGGTGCCATCTATATTCTAAGGACGGATTGCACCTCAATGAAGAGGGATCTTCTGTGCTAGGGGGGAGAATGCTAAAAAGGTTGGAGGAGATTTTAAACTAGGATGGAGGGGGGAGGGGAATGAAACAGATAATGAACTAGGGGGCAAGTGCAAGTTTGACAAGCAGTGAGATAACCATAGTAAATAGAGATAATACTAGAAAACTTCTAAAGACTAAACCAAGTGGGAGCAGAAAGGAAGGAGCAGATAAGATAATAGTACAGGCTGAAAAAAAACTTAAATGCATGTTTGCTAATGCAAGAAGCCTGACAGATAAAATGGGGGAGCTTGAATTAATAGCTACAAGGGAGCAGTATGATATCATAGGCATTACTGAAACATGGTGGGATGAAACTCATGACTGGACAGTTAATTTAGAGGGTTATTCCCTTTTTCGGAAGGATCGAACAAATAGAAGGGGAGGTGGAGTATGTTTATATGTTAAACCAGATCTAAAACCTATTATAAGGGATGATGTCTATGAAGGGAATGATGAAAATGTAGAGACCTTGTGGATAGAAATTAGCAGTGGAGGTAAAAGTATAAAGAAAATGTTTGTGGGAATATGCAATAAACCACCAAATATCTGTGAGATTGAGGAAGCTAAAATACTTTTGCAAATGGAGAAGGCATCAAAACTGGGTCATGTTTGCATAATGGGGGATTTTAATTATCCAGACATAGACTGGGGCAATGAGATTAGCGTTACAACAAAAGGAAACAGGTTTTTCGGGGTGCTTAAAGAAAATTATATGACCCAAATTATTGAGGAACCAACCAGGAGAGGGGCAGTTCTGGATTTGGTCATATCAAACAATGTAGAAGTAATAACAAATATTCAAGTCCTGGAACATTTGGGTAACAATGATCATAACATGGTCTCATTTGAAATAAATTATCAAAAAACAGATTACTTGGGTTCAACAAAGACTTTAAACTTTAGAAAGGCAGATTTTAATAAACGGAGGTATAATCTAGTAGTAATACAATGGGATGATGTTTTTGCAGGGAAAATGTAGAAGATAAATGGGCTGTCTTTAAAACATTGTTAGAAAAGCACAGTTATCAGTGTATACCCTTGGGTAATAAGTATTAAAGAAATAAGTCAAAACCAATGTGGCTAAATAAACAGGTAGGGGAGGAAATGGACAAGAAGAGGAGGGCGTTTAGATTCTTTAAGTCAGAAGGGACAGAGACATCGTATCAGAATTATAAGGAATGTAACAAAAATTGCAAAAGGGCAATCAAATTAGCAAAAATGGATAATGAAAAAAGGATTGCAATAGAAAGTAAGGTCAACCCTAAAAAGTTCTTTAAGTACCTTAATAAAAAAAAAATGAGAAAAGAAAATATAGGACCCTTTCAGTGTGAGATGGGTAGGCAGATTATTGGAGATAAGGAAAAAGCAGAGGTATTAACCAAATTCTTTGCCTCTGTGTTTACCAGGGAAGAATCAAGTTCAATAGTAGCGCCACAGGAGGAAGCCACAACCTCCATATTAATGACCAATTGGTTAACTGAGGAAGAAGTTCATAAGCGACTTGAAAAAATTAAGGTAAATAAGGCACCTGGCCCCTATGGCATACATCCAAGAGTTCTCAAGGAGTTAAGCTCAGTAATAGCAAAACCATTATATTTAATATTCAAGGACACCATTTCCACAGGCTCAGTACCACAAGATTGGCGTAAAGCAGATGTGGTGCCTACACTGGCGACACACTTTATTCGAGCTCGGCTAGTCCCACGAATTCGGGTATACCCGGGTGTATTGAGGTTTGTGACTGTTTTCTGCCCGAGTGCATTGGGTTATTTTCAAGCAGGGATTAAAGCATTTTATTCCCGCTGGCTGCAATACTGCACAGTTTATATATATATACTGCATTACAATTCATGAATTTATGCCATCTGGTAGACACACGAAGCATTGCAGCCTATTAAATCCTAATCATTATCATTTAACAGATCAGCCGCCCGTCAGCCAGGCATGAACCCAGGCTGGGAAGGCAAACACAACGGGGCTTGTCAGAGGCGCATTCCAGGTATCTGCCAGGTACATACTGGGTATTTGCTCGAATAAAGTGTGTCGGTGCAGTATATTTAAAAAGGGAGCTAGATTACACCCGGGGAATTACAGATCTGTAAGCCTGACTTCAATAGTAGGGAAACTACTTGAAGGTTTAATACGTGATAATATTCAGGAATACCTAATGGAAACAAAATTATTAGTAATAGTCAGCATGGATTTATGAAGGATAGATCTTGCCAAACTAACCTTATTTGTTTCTTTGAGGAGGTAAGTAGGAATTTAGACCAGGGTAATGCAGTTGATGTGGTCTACTTAGATTTTGCAAAGGCTTTTGATACGGTTTCACACAAGAGGTTGGTGTACAAAATAAAGAAAATAAGACTCAGTAATAATATATGCACCTGGATTGAAAACTGGTTAAAGGACAGACAGCAGAGGGTTGTCATAAATGGAACTTTTTCAGGTTGGGCTAAAGTCGTGAGTGGAGTACCTCAAGGATCGGTACTGGGACCCCTGCTTTTTAACTTGTTTTTTAATGACATTGAGATTGGGATCGAGAGCAAAGTCTCCATCTTTGCTGATGATACTAAATTGTGTAAGGTAATAGAATCAGAGCAGGATGTAATTTCTCTTCAGAAGGACTTGGAGAGACTGGAAACGTGGGCAGGTAAATGGCAAATGAGGTTTAATACAGATAAATGTAAGGTTATGCATTTGGGATGCAAGAATAAAAAGGCGACTTACAAATTAAATTCAGATATATTGGGGGAATCCTTGATGGAGAAGGATTTAGGAGTGCTTGTAGACAGCAGGCTTAGCAATAGTACCCAATGTCATGCAGTAGCTGCAAAGGCAATGTGACGACGTGATTGGTGAAAACTGGTGCTAATTAAATACTAGTGATCACTTAAAATACAGTGAATATATATAACACACATATAGTGATCTTAAAGAAAGTTGTGACTAAAAATAGTGCAATAGTGAAAATATAATATAAGTTGTAACCCCCTGCTCAGACCCTCTGGAAGGGACTGTCTTGACTGGTACCAGATGATCAATAGGTATTTTCTCAACCCAGGGGGAGCATGTAGGGAAAACACAACAAAGAAAAAACACACTAAGTGCAGACAATAATGTTCAGGTGTGAGATATTGTGATGCTTGGCCCCTATGTGCTGCCTACTCACAGAATGTCAGTAGGATAAGTACAGTGGCGGGATATGTAGAGTTTGGTGGGTCTCTCTGGACATGGACAGGAAGCAGCTGGGACACTTATGTCAGTGGCAGGTGTACATGGAAAGATAAAGACAGACCTCCATGGTGCAGATCAATGGTATACAGATAAACTTTATGTAATAATAAACTCACAATGTTTAAAATAAATACAGGCGTTTTGTCACTATATAAGTGATATGAAGGTAAGGGTGGTTGCCGCAGCTCACCGCACCGCCGATGTCCCGGACAGGTTTTTCCACAGGCTCCCTGTGTCCCCCTCTACACCATAGCAGTGTGGGGATCTCCTACTGTAGCTGCAAAGGCAAACAAGATCTTATCTTGCATCAAACGGGCAATGGATGGAAGGGAAGTAAACATAATTATGCCCCTTTACAAAGCATTAGTAAGACCACACCTTGAATATGGATTCCATTTTTAGGCACCAATCCTAAGAAAAGACATTATGGAACTAGAGAGAGTGCAGAGAAGAGCCACCAAATTAATAAAGGGGATGGACATTCTAACTTATGAGGAGAGGCTAGCTAATTTAGATTTATTTACATTAGAAAAGAGGCGTCTAAGAGGGGATATGATAACTACATACAAATATATTCAGGGACAATACAAGGAGCTTTCAAAAGAACTATTCATCCCACGGGCAGTACAAAGGACTCGGGGCCATCCCTTAAGGTTGGTGGAAAGGAAATTTCACCAGCAACAAAGGAAAGGGTTCTTTACAGTAAGGGCAGTTAAAATGTGGAATTCATTACCCATGGAGACTGTGATGGCAGATACAATAGATTTGTTCAAAAAAAGGTTGGACATCTTTTTAGATGGGAAAGGTATACAGGGATATACCAAATAAGTATACATGGGAAGGATGTTGATCCAGGGATTAATCCGATTGCCAATTCTTGGAGTCAGGAAGGAATTATTTTTCCCCTTAATGGGGTTTTTTGTTTGCCTTCCTCTGGATCAATAAGTGAGTATAGATATAGAATAAAGTACAGACATACCCCGCATTAACGTACGCAATGGGACCGGACGGAGCATGTATGTAAAGCGAAAATGTACTTAAAGTGAAGCACGACCTTTTCCCACTTATCGATGCATGTACTGTACTGCAATCGTTATATACGTGCAGAATTGACGTAAAAAGGCATGTGTAACAGGCTCTATAGTCTCCCCGCTTGCGCACAGCTTCGGTACAGGTTGGGAGCCGGTATTCAGGACGTGCTGACAGGCGCATGCGCGAGATGCCGTTTGCCTATTGGGTGATATGTCCTTACTCGCGAGTGTACTTAAAGTGAGTGTCCGGGTACTTAAAGTGAGTAAAGCGGGGTATGCCTGTATCTGTTGTCTAAATTTAGCATAGGTTGAACTTGATGGACGTACGTCTTTTTTCAACCTCATCTACTATGTAACTATGTAACTATTACTGTTGGAAGTACCATCATTCACCCAGTAGCCCAAGCACGCTGTCTAGGGGTCACACTCGACTCCTCTCTCACATTCTCCTCTCACATTCAAAACGTCTCTAAAACCTGTTGCTTTTTAATATAATAAAATACATAGGAGATACCGGCACCCCATAACAGGTCCTGTATTCCGGGAAGCAGGGGTTCCCTGGACCTCAGATCAATGAAGTTCTGCTCCGGAGACTCCCTGCTACAATACACTAGTATTAAAACCCTAATAAAAAATTGAACTAATTTGTTACCGTAGCGGCTTTCTGCTATGGTAATGAAGCTGCTTTAATCTAATTTTTATTAATAGTGTGGGGGTGCAGGGTGTCTCTTGATTTGAACCACATTGATTTCAGCCTCGGGGACCCACTGCTTCCTGATTTACAAGCCCTGGTATGCGGTGTCAGTATCTCCTCCAGTATTTAAACCCCACGGTCATATGATGCGGACGTTTTAGAAATCGCGGCAATACAGACACCCGGTGCCCCATACTGGGTGGGGCCTGTAATACAGGAAGCAGGGGGATCCCTGAGGCAGAAACCAAAGCGGTTCAGCTCTGGAGACCCCCTGCTCCCGCACACTATTAGTAAAAATAACATTAAAGCAGCTTCATTACCTTAACGGATAGTCGCTAAGGCAATGAAGGGCTTAAGGCACAATAGCAGGTTTATTGTGGGCAGAAGGGGTGAGTGAAGCAGATTATTGGCCCTTCACTCACGCCCTCTGCCCCCAATAAACATTACAATATGTACTAACCACCAATACACCATCCACCCACCACCAATCCATGTGCCCCCAACATAAAAACATTTTTTTTTCTGCACAGGATTGATGCCAGAGGCCAGCAGGAGTCCCTGGGTGGTCACCATATGGTCCCCACGATTGTCTGTGGGCCTTCAGGTTTTCCCTGCAGGTGTCTGGGGGCCCTCAAGTGTTACCCACGGGTCCACACTGGCTGCAGGTCTATGTCCTCTGATGCCAGAAAGAATACAAGAAAAAATACAATCTAATGGCCTCTAACCCCTTAATCACCTGAGTGGTTCCTAACCGCTATAGTAATTAAAGGGTTAACCCACCCTCCCCCACTACCCAACTGGGAGGAATAACCACCCACCCCGGGACCACTTTACCCACCCTGTACCCATTGATTGGCATAGTGGTACCTCATACCCATATAATATGGGCATGATAAGACACTATAGCAGCCAATGGTCACCCTAATCAAAAAGCATGATGGCCAAAAATACACAATAATTAAACATATACACAAGCATCTAAACACCACAATTAAATAAATATTAGCACTAGCAAACCAATCAATTAAATAATTTTAAGCACTGACCAACCAATCAATTAAATAAATAAAAGCAATAGTCAACCAATCAATTAAATAAATAAAAGCACTAGCCCACCAATCAATGAATTAATTAATTTTAAACACTAGCCAACAAAACAATGAATTAATTGAAATCACTTTGAAACAAATCAATTAATTTAAAAAAAACACTAGGCAATACCAATTACAACCAGTAGTCAACAAAAAAAATAATTAAATAAAAATGCTAAACAATCGGAGAATTAAATAAAAATAAGCCATTCCAAATTATAAACAATTTGTAAGGGTCCGCGGGTCACGGCCGACACGCCACGCGATCCCTTTACCTGCCTCGTCGGCCGCTGCCGTCACAGTCCCGGGTCCCCGCCGGTTCCCCGCGATCACAGGCGCTTCTCCCGTGGCTCCCCCTCCTCTTCAGGGTCACGTGCAACAGTCTGTCAGCTTGACAAGGCATGCACGGACCCGCACATCTTGTGCGCTGGCCTCGGAGGCTGGCTCCGCCTCCGCCTGTCGCGTCACTGCGTTCCACTATCCCGAGCTGCAGGTCCACCCTGTCCACCTCCTCTTCCCTTGGCTCCTATCCTGGCTCTTCCTCTGGCGCACCTTCACTCCACCTCCCTTTGATTGGCACCTGTCGGGTATTTAGCCCCTTCTCCTCAGTCACTCAGTGCTAAGCATAGATTCTGGTTCCTTGGTGCTGTCTGGTCTTGTGCTTGGCTCTTGTTATTGTTTTCAGTCTCTACGTTCCTGACCCGGCTAGTCTGCAAACCTCTCCTGGATCTCGACCCTGGCATTCCTCGACTACGCTGTCTTCTCTACCCCTCGGACTTGGCAAACAGAACTCGACTACGCAGCTCTCTCGTCTCCCAGACCTTTGGCTTATGGACACAACCATTCTACTTTCTATTTCCCAAGACCCGGCAAATACCCGACGAGCCCTCCTCTTAAGCCCAGACCCGGCTTCGCTCAAATACCACACTCCGGCACACCTCCGTTTCTGTGGGTGTGTGGTGTCTTCCCTTCCCACCTCAGTACCGGGGTCTTGTCAGGTTTGCAGGCAGCACGAGCGTTACACACTTTAAGCCAAACAATTAAAAGAAAACTAAAAAACAACAACTAATAGAAAAAACGGTTATGCCAAAAAAATGCATTGACTGTCACTGTATTTATCTGTACCCTAAACGGCCACAGAGTAATACCTTATCAGTCAATGGGCAATGAAAAACATAAAAATAAAAAAATACAATAAAAAAACCTGTAAAAATACAATTACATATAGATGCAGCGGCTGCTATCCGAACATTTCACATGTTGTATTCCTTTGCATATCCGGTCATGGTTAATGGTTAATCCCATGTTAAGATGTGAGTTTACAAGTGTTTTAATCGAGTGGAGAAAATTGCATTTTAGTGTTGTCTGCAATACCATAGAGAAACTCAAGAGGGCGATCGCGAGTTGTTGTCTTAAAAATCTAATAGCAATCCAACCTGTCTTTTATTTCCGTACAGTTCTTCTAGTGTGTGTGTGTCATTGTCATGTGAAGATTAACGTTACGAGTTCATACTGTGTACCAGTGATTGAAAAAACAAGAAACCGCTCCAATACCACCGTGCAACAACAGTGAAATAAGCTGTGATTGTCCTCAAATGTCCAAAAAGGTAAGAATACTGGAAGCAGCCGTCGCTCAGCACATGGAAAGAAAATGAAAAAACAACATAGTGTGATATTGCTATGATGTAAAGCACATAAATTAATACTAAGAAACCTGTAACCATATAAAGGAAAATAAAAACAAAAAATAAAAAGGATTAAGCAAGCACTAAAAATAGATAAAAAGACTATTTATTACAAAGACCAAAAAAAATAAAAATTAAAAATCACAAAAGGACATCAAACACTCTGCATCCGGCATCTATCTGTATCCTACTTACAAACTGCAAGTAGGTCATGCGCATGGATACATCTCTGAAAATCTGCTCCTCCGCTTCAAGTGTGGTAACTGGATGACCTCTCCTTCTTCTACCCACACCCGCTGGGTGTCCGGAAGGGGCCGTCGGCAGCTGGGGAGCTGGTTTGTATATGTTCAGAACTCTCCTATTCGTGTCCAGGGCTCCGCTTATCCGCAGACTGCCTTGCCTTTCACTCTCTCGCGAGAGTTCGCCGTCAACAGGGACTGGTACTGACGTAGCTCAAGGGAACCTCGATCGGAGGAAATGTAGTACAAGCGCACAAGACGCCGAGATGCAGAGTGAGTGACGTCACCCTACGCGTTTCGCGGATTGATCTGCTTCTTCAGGGGTGGAATATGCGGCCATAGTCCCTCCGCCTTAGGTTAAATAGTCCCAAAAAAATTGTCCACAATGATAGAAAACACGTGGAAATCATTATAGATAATCACATTAGGCTTGCTCAACCCTTAAAAAGGTATTTTTTAACCATATTCTGATATACCCTCTGCCAAAATGCACAATAGCTAATTAAAAGTTGTATTATGTGATTCTGTGATTCTGTGATTCTGTGATCACATCTTCGGAGAGAGTTAAAATTGTCACCTATAACCTTAAACAATAAAACATAAACTTTAAACATATTAATATGAAAATACACAACATTAATCATACAAATAGACTGATGAGCAAATTTGATCATACTTTAAATTGATTAATCATACTGATTGATGTTCATATATGGAAAAATATGTATATGCCACACTTAGTATTCAACACATATTTAAGCATATTTGATTACATGTACCAAACACCATTACACATGCTGTTCAATACATGTTTTCTCTTTACTGGAGTATATAGATTCTATTTATTCCTATATCATTGTTGAAATCATATGTATGTACAAATACTACTATTATTAGATTGTATATATTTAAACTTCTAAATCATTACAAGAAATACAAGAAATATACCAGTAATTGGTTCCAAAACTATATATTTTTGTGTATTAGATGTTTACTTCCACTTTCATATATATGCTGAACAGTGGACAATACACAAGCAATAATACAATTACACATGCTTATTTCGAATACCCAATTTGAATGCTTATTTTGGATATCTGTATTCAGTGCCTATATTTACTAATGATCCAAGAATAGACATAGTGATTTCTGGGATATGATAGAAACCCTATTGCATACAGTACAATACTACAACAGTGGTTGATTATAAAACCACCACTGTGTATGTTACATTCTTATTGCAGTAGATATTAAACTGCAAACACAAGGAAGCGAAAAAAAGGATTGCGGAGCTCCCAGAAAGGGAGCTATACTGAATTCTACATTTAACCCCTGAGGTACCATGGTTTTCAACTCGTAGATCCAGTATAGCTCTCTCCTTGCCAGTTGTCTTGTCCTATCCCCACCCCTCCAATCATAGAAAGGTGCCTCTATTGCTGCACATTTCAGACCTTGTGGATTTTGATTGTGATATGTTTTAAAGTGTAAAGATACATTATGAGTGACCAAACCTTTTCTGAGGTTATAAACATGCTCATAGAGCCTTCTTTTGATAGGTCTGGTAGTCATACCCACATACTGCAGGCCGCAGGGACATTCCAGCAGATACTGTAGATGACATTCGCACAACTACATCTTATATGAGTTTTGATATTTTATTCGCTAGACGTGACGTTTGAACAGAACACTTTGATGTTACGACTAAACGTACATGCTGTACACCTGTCACAGCAGAAATAGCCTTTAGAATTGGAAGATGGCTGTCAATTGACATTAATAGGACAGCTGGGGGATAATGTTTGTTTAAAATTATTAGATTTTGTAAATATAATCCTAGGTTTTTCGGGTAAAATAGTACTCAAGTCTTTGTCTCTGCGCAACATAGGCCAATATTTTGCAAAAACTTTTTTTTATTATAGGTACCATTTGATTGTACTTGGTGATAAATGATAGCTGTTCTTCTGTACCTTTTACCTTCTTTTTATATTTCAATAGCTCTCGTCTGTCCTGCTGTTCTGTTTCTTTGATCGTTTTGTCTAACAGGTCACCTGAACACCCCCTATCCAAAAATTTGGATTTGAGATCAGATGCCTGTTCTAGAAATTTTTCTTTCTCGCTATTATTCCTCCTAAGTCTTGTGAACTGGCCTTTAGGAATGTTCCTTATCCATAATGGATCATGATGGCTTGTGGCCAGCAAATTATTATTTGCCTGTACATTTTTATAGTATGTCTGGGTGTGTATTCTCTGATCTATAATTGAAATCTCCAAATCCAAGAATTCTATTTTGGTGGGACTGATTTGACAGGTGAAAATAAGATTATTATTGTTATTATTGATATAAGAAATAAAACCATCTAAATCCTCCAAGCTCCCCTTCCAAATAAATAATATATCGTCAATGTAGTGCCGTCAGAGCACCAGGTTTGCACCGAGGGGACAGTTGTTCCAAATCTTCTCGTCCTCCCAGACGCCCATAAATAAGTTGGCGTAACTCGATGCGAACCAGGTCCCATGGCGGTGCCACATGTCTGTAAAAAAATCTGTATATTGAAATTAAAAAAGTTATGTAATAAAATAAATTCAATCCCCATAATAAGAAATGATCGGAGATCGTGGGGCATGGTAACATCTCTAGTTAGTACTTGGTCAACTGCTCTACATCCTTGGTCGTGTTCTATTACAGAATATAATGACGTCACGTCTGCTGTAACCCAGATGTAGGTGGGCTGCCATACTATGTCCCTTAGCTCCTGCAGCACGTGGGTAGTATCCCGCAAATAAGAAGGCGATCTTACTACATACTTTTGAAGGTGGTAATCTATATACTGTCAAAGGTTACATGTTAGCGATTGAATCCCAGAAATAATGGGGCGCCCTGGGGGTTCGGTCAAACTCTTATGTATCTTTGGAATTATGTAAAATATAGGAATTCTGGGAGATTTTGTATTTAGAAATTAATATTCTTTCTTTGATAGTATTTTGCTATCAACCCCATGTTTTAAAAGTTCAACTAGTTGTTTCTTATATTCCTGCATAGGGTTTGAGGGGATGGTTTGGTAAGTTGCAATATCTTGCAAAATTCTGTTGGATTCTTTAATATAATAATCTTTATCCATGATTACCAACCCCCCCCCCCCCCCCCCTCTTGTCAGCCGGTTTTATAACAATGGACTTGTCTTGTTGTAACTGTTCCACCGCTGCCTTTTCGTTTAGCGTGAGATTATGTTTACTAATTTTAAATGTACGGCTTTTTCCTCCAAATCCTCTAACACTAGACGTGCGAAGGTGTCTACGATTGGGCCACACTGGTTTTTGGGAAATAATGTAGATCTCTTCCTGAACGGGGTAGTTCCAGTTACTGATTCTGAGGCTATCACATTTCCAACTGAACCGATATTTGTGTTCAGTTGGCTTGTGATGCCATCTTTAATGAAATACTTTTTTAAGGTTAACTTTCTAATATATTTGTTAACATCTATGTATAACTGAAAACTATTCGGCCCGCATACTGGCGCAAAAGAGAGTCCCTTACCAAGAACTTTTGTTTGGCGCTTAGAATCTGCTCTCCTGATTGGCTGCAAGGTTTCTTACAGGTTTTGGAGTCCCATTCACAAACTACTACAGCCAATCAGCGCATGGGAATTCCTCTGCTAGCCTATCACCGATTTGCCGGTATACTGATGCCAGGTGGGTACCTTCTCCAATTCTGCTAAGGGGCATGCACCCACCTGGCACCTCTGCCTCTTAGCATATTGAGAACCCCCCCGCTGTCCCAGGCTCCATAGAGTCTGGGGTTGGGAAAATGGTTGCCGGATAGACCTTTGTTAGACCAGGATGTGGGTTCTCGAGTATAACTACAGTACCCCTCCTGTTCTAACACCTTGGCATCCCTGAGGCTTTCAACTCCGGGATTTGAGCAGACTCAGTAGCACCAAGCTTGGTAGCCATCTGGACTCTCATATCCCCGGACTTGGAAATCCCACAGTTCATTTACAGGTTATACGTACATATACCTATTAATTATAAACCTTTAATAAAATATACTTCTCCCCTGTGTCTTGTGCTAAAAATGTCTAAGTCCCCTCTCTGGTGTCAGGGATGGAATAAGATGATATACTTTTTACTCTTACTAGCCTCATCCCTCCCGGCCACACTACAGAAACCTGACTTTACACACAAATAAAAACCTTGCAGCTTTATCACATAGCTGGGGCACCCGAGCATAACGGGTTCAGGGTGACTGGGGCATGAACTGGGCATCCCCTCTTATGCCAGGGACCCCTAAACTGTTCTGAGGATACCTTGATCCCCGATGCCCTTTTTACCTTTCCAGTCTGTGCTGAAGCAGGGAGCCCTCTGTGGGTTCGAAACGTCTGTTTCATGTGATATTTTTGACAATACAGCATTTTGAATACCTACATTCTGAGAGCGTCTCTACTTTGTCATTCGTCTGGATGGTAACGTAGGACTTACATATTATTAAGAGACTAGCACCAGGCCAATCTGGATTTTCTACTAGGAGTGCTGTCTCTTTTATTACATATATATATATATATACTGTATACATACACAGATGCAGCAGCCGTTATCCGACCATTTCTCGACTTGGTTTTCGATATCTGCCGGTGATTCTCGCTAGTTTTGCAGCGACAGACTAATGGCCGCAGGGGTCCCTGCTGTGAAAATCCTACCGGGTCTACTTGTCTGTAAGAGATGCTCAGTAAGAGAGAGGCTGAATCAGTCACTCTACCTGCGCGCCTCTAACAGGCGATTGCAGGTTTTTAATTTCATTTTAATACTACAGTATTGTAGCAGGAGGTCCCCGGAACTGAACTGCATTGATTTCAGGTTCGGGGACCCCCTACCTCATGAGTTACAGTCGCAGTTATGGCATGCCGGTATCCCCACCATGTTAAAATCCTGTGGGTGACGTGACTGTGGGATTTTAACATTGCCGGAGATACTGGCACCCCATAACGGGGCCTGTAAATTGAGAAGTCGGGGGTCCCCGAGGCTGAAACCAACTTGTTCAGCTAAGGAGACCCCCTGCTCCCGCACACTAGTATCAACCCCCCCAACTTTAATGAAGCCGCTTACTTTTTATTTTAATTCATAGTATGCGGGAGCATGGGGTCTCCTGAGCTGAACAAAGTTGATTTCAGCCTTGGAAACCCCCTACTTCCCGAGTTACAGGCCCCGTTATGGGGTGTCGGTATCTGCTGCAATGTTAAAATCCCACGGTCATGTGACCCACAGGATTTTAACATGCCAGGGATAACGGCACCCCATAACGGGACCTGTAACTCGGGAAGTAGGGGGTCCACAGACCTGAAATCAATGCGTTTCAGCTCCGGAGAACCAAGTAGAGTTGATGAACATAAATTGGATAAATGCAAAAAGATAGCAATATATCAATAAAGCTTAGTGTTGCAGGGTACATGCAACTACACACGCGGGTTTCTTGACAAGGCTTATTTATTTAGCCTTGCAAAATGTACAGCACACAAAACAAAAATAGCTTTTCTTCAGCAGACAGACCAAAACAGTTTCTCTTTAGCAGACAGTGTATATGGCAGTTGCCCTTTTCCATGCAGGGCACAGACAGTTCACAATCTATCTACTTTTCTAATCAGACCTTGTATCAGGAAATCTCTCAGCAGCTTACTCCTCTCTCTTCAACCGACAGCCTCCATGTGTTTACAGACTGGGTTTTAACACACCTTGATTAGGCAGCTGGGATCCAACTAATTGTCCTGAGGTTCCAAGCTGAAGTTAACCTAGTCAGTGCTGCACTGCAGACTAGACATAGGTTTTCCAGGCATATAACTGGTGGCTTTTGTTTACCCTGTCACATTCCTCCCCTGTTAGTGTGTGACTGGGGCTACGCACGGCTGAAGCCCGACCATCCACCCCTCTCTAGAAAAGAAGTCAGCATTTGCGTTCTCTTTTCCCGGCCTATGCTGAATCTCAAATGAGAAGGGTTGGAGGGCCATATACCACCTAGTCAATCTAACATTGGAATCCTTCATGCTATTTAACCACTTTAGTGGAGCATGATCCATTACCAAAGTAAAATGGACTCCTGCCAGGTAATGCCTCAAAGCCTCGATTGCCCACTTTACTGCGAGGCACTCTTTCTCAATCACTGAGTAGTTTTTTTCCCTCGGGAACAATTTCCTACTCAGGAAAAGGATAGGATGTTCAACTCCCTCAAACTGTTGTGAGAACACTGCCCCTAGCCCTATCTCTGATGCATCTGTTTGCACTATAAAAGGGCTGTTGAAGTCTGGGCTTCTAAGGATGGGACCCTGTTATAGACACCTTTTTATGTCCTCAAAGGCTCTCTGACAATCCCTTGACCACACCACTTGTGTAGGGGCACAATTTTTTGTGAAGTCCGTTAAAGGGGCTGCCACTTCCGAATAGTTGGGGATGAACCGCCGGTAGTACCCTGCTAAACCCAGCAGAGAGCGTACCTGCGTTTTTGTTTGGGGGGTCGGATCTTCTTTCAGGGCAGCTACCTTGTCGGCTAGTGGCCTTACTTTTCCACCTCCCACTGCATACCCTAAGTATTTGGTTTCCGCTTTACCCAAGGCACATTTCTTAGGGTTGGCTGTGAGCCCTGCCTCTCTTAGAGAATTGAGGACCGCTTTCAGCCTATTTAGATGGGCCCGCCAGTGTTTACTATAAATGACAATGTCATCTAGGTAGGCTGCGGCATAAGTCCTATGGGGCCTCAGTACCTTATCCATGAGTCTCTGAAATGTGACTGGGGCTCCATGCAGTCCAAATGGCATTGTCACAAACTGGTAAAAACCCATGGGAGTGGCAAAGGCTGTTTTGCATTTGGACTTTTCCTCTAAGGGTATTTGCCAGTATCCTTTTGTCAAGTCCAACGTGGATATATATTCCGCGTTACCAAGGGCGTCAATTAATTCGTCCACCCTTGGCATCGGATATGCGTCAAACTTGGATACCGCATTGACCTTTCGGAGGTCCACACAAAATCTTACCTTCCCATCGGGTTTAGGGACCATAACTAGTGAACTACACCACTCACTACATGATTCCTCAATCACTCCTAAGTGTAACATTTCTTGTACCTCCTTCTCTACCAGAGCCCTACGACTTTCAGGCAACCTATAAGGACGGGAACGTACTTTTACCCCAGGTGCTGTCTCGATTGCATGGGAAATTATGTTAGTTTGTCCTGGTAAGTCTGAAAAAACATCCTGGAATTGAGTAATTATTGCTAACAAGTCCCCTTTTTGTTCAGAGGACAACTGTTTACCCATTGGGATTTTATTGTCACTCACGATGTTCTCCCGTGGAGGCTGAGGACCCAAGTCCGTTTCCTCCTCCACCGGGTGGATGAATAGAGACCGCTGCATCTTCCAGGGTTTCAGCAAGTTCACATGGTAAATTTGTTTACCCTTCCTGGACCCTGGGTGAGCGATCTCGTAATCCACATCACCCGTACGGCGGAGTACTTCGAATGGGCCCTGCCATTTGGCCAGGAGTTTACTCTCGCAACTGGGTAACAATAACATCACCTGGTCTCCTGGGTGAAACACTCTCATGCGAGCATTCTGATTGTACTGTCACTCCTGACTGTCATGGGCTGATCTAAGATTCTCCCTGGCAAAATGGCCGACCACATCTAGGTGCTTCCTAAGGTCTAGTACATATTGCAGGGTATTCTTAGAAGGGGACCGCTGTTCCTCCCAGGACTCCTTTAGGAGGTCTAGGATACCCCGGGTTGGCGGCCATAGAGCAATTCAAATGGAGAGAATCCCGTGGAGGCCTGGGGAACTTCCCGCACTGCAAACAGCAGAAAAGGGAGAAGTTCATCCCAGGCTCTCTTCTCTGAATCTACAAATTTCCTCAGCATCCCTTTTAGAGTTCGGTTAAATCTTTCCACCAATCCGTCAGTCTGTGGATGGTAGACCAATGTCCGAACAGACTTGACCTCTAGTAACTTTAAGACATCCTGCATCAGTTTAGCCATGAGATTTGTACCTTGGTCTGTCAACATAACATGGGGAAGTCCAACCCGTGAGAACAGTTCCAACAACTTGTTGGCTACTTGCTTCGCCGTTGCTGTTCTCAGGGGGAACGCCTCAGGATATCTTGTCGCATAATCAACTATGACAAGGATAAACCTGTGTCTTTTCGCAGAAGGTTCTAGAGGTCCTACCAAGTCTACCCCAATCCTCTCAAAGGGAACTGACACCAAGTGTAGAGGAACCAAAGGGGCTGGTTTTTGTCCTTTTGGACTAGTTAACTGGCACTCCGGACATGCTGCACATAGCTTAGCAATATCACTATGCATCCCTGGCCAATAGAATCGGGATGAAATATGGTCCAATGTTTTATCCCTGTCCAGGTGACCACCCCAAGGGACAGTATGGGCTAGAGTGAACACAGATTTAACAAACGCCTTGGGAACCAATATCTGTCTGGTGACCTCCCCTGTTTGTGTCTGCCTATTCACCCTATATAAGATATCCTTTGACATCTCAAAATGGGGGAATACTATCACCCCCTGTGCATCTAAAATCTGTTCATCAATTTTCACCACCTTGTCATACTGTCTAGCAAGGACTGGGTCTTCCCTTTGTTTCTGGTGAAAGTCAGGGAGGTACAGGTCTGGTAAATCTCCAGGGACCATATCCCCCTCCCTTTGGCCATCCCCAGCCATCACTTGTGACCTCTGACTACTTGAATGGTCACCTTGAGACCCAGATTTCTGAAACCAGTCCTGTTTGTCCAAGCATCTTTGCTTCCGAGTCTTTTGAACCCGGTGTCTACTGGGAAAAAGGTCTGCCAAGAAGGGGAACAGTTTGCCAGGGTTCTCTTGAGCCCTAGAAGGAGGCTCCTCATGAAAGACTGGGGCCATTAGGTCCGAAAAGAAAGGCCAGTCCCGACCGAGCACAATGGGGGCAGGGAGCCAAGGAGCGACTCCTACTTCGAGGTAAGCCTCCTGACCTTTTACCTGTAGCCGGATTTTGGACGTCGGATAGCGTTTTACATCGCCGTGTATACATTCTATGCTCCATGTGGAGTCAAAAGAACACACGTTGGGCGGTAACAGTTCCTGGAGGACCAGAGTTTTCCCCGAGCCCGAATCTACAAGGGCCTGTACGTTTTTTCCCCAATCAGGGCTGGAAGTAGCCAGGGCTTGTAATTTTCCTTAGTAAAAGCCGAGGCGATGGTTCTGCTGAATGAACAATCCATCAGTGGACAGTCCACATACCTGTAGCCTTGTTCTCCGCAGGCGGAACATGGAGAGGGTTCCCTCGCAGGAGGGGGCTGTGGATAGCGCTCCGCTGGACTGGATACTGGAGACCAGGCATCTGGTGGGTCCTGTGGGCGACGTCCTCGGAAGTTCCTCTCACTTTGCGACGAGCCGACATCCAGAAGGAGATGAGGGTCTCTACGGGGACCAGCATTTGGACTCCGTCCTTGCTGGAACGACTGCTCCTTCCGTTGGACTTGGCGGCTCTGTGTCGGGCTGTAGGTTCCCCATTGATCCGACCTCCCTCTTTGGGCGTCCGCAAGTACCGGTGGAGTCGGGTCCAGGACACTTGCTTGCTGCTAAGCCCCAAGGAAGTTTTCCACGAATCGGACCACCAAAGCTAGGGTTTCAGCAGCATGGTGTTTTACCCACAAGCGTGCAGAAGGGGGTATTATTTGTAGAAATTGTTCCAAAACCACCTGCTCAATAATTGCCTCCTTAGTGAACTCCTCGGGTTGTATCCAGCACATACATAAGTCCAATAATCGTTGAGCGAGGACCCGGGGTCTCATCTTAGCGGTGTACTTCATGTTCCGGAACTGCTGCCGGTAGGTCTCTGGGGTCAGACCTAAGGGATCCAGTATGGCGGCTTTTACTTGTCGGTAGTCCATGGCCTGATCTGCTGGGAGACCCTGATATGAGGCCTGGGCTTCTCCTATGAGGAGCGGGGCCAAAGCAGTTGCCCAGCGATCTGTAGCCCAGCCCTGAGCTTCGGCAACTCTTTCAAAAGTCAGTAAAAAAAGCCTCTGGATCCTCGTCTGGAGCCATTTTCCTCAGGAGTACCGGGGGTTTGCTTGCAAGTTCTGAATTGGCAGACCCCTGGAATTGGGTCAACAGCTTGGCAATCCGCTCATCCTGTGCTGTTTGTAGTCTTTCATTTCTCTCCGCTTGCAGCCGGGCCTGCTCGCACAGAAACACTTTCAACATTTCTTCCATTCATATGTGTGTGTGTGTGTGGCCCTTTAACTGCAGGAGCCTTTTGAAAAAAATCAAATCCCACTTCTATCACCATATACTGCAGGGTACATGCAACTACACACGCGGGTTTCTTGACAAGGCTTATTTATTTAGCCTTGCAAAATGTACAGCACACAAAACAAAAATAGCTTTTCTTCAGCAGACAGACCAAAACAGTTTCTCTTTAGCAGACAGTGTATATGGCAGTTGCCCTTTTCCATGCAGGGCACAGACAGTTCACAATCTATCTACTTTTCTAATCAGACCTTGTATCAGGAAATCTCTCCAGCAATCTCTTTAGCAACTTACTCCTCTCTCCTCAACCGACCGCCTCCATGTGTTTACAGCCTGGGTTTTAACACACCTTGATTAGGCAGCTGGGATACCACTAATTGTCCTGAGGTTCCCAGCTGAAGTTACCCTATTCAGTGCTGAACTGCAGACTAGACATAGGTTTTCCAGGCATATAACTGGTGGCTTTTGTTTACCCTGTCACACTTAGCAACCTATTAAAATACTTGTAATTAAATTCATACACTTACAAATTAAATGTAGTTCGTGTTCTACAGTATGAATTCATTCCCATTTGGAATTTCAGAGGTTAATCTTGAAAGGCTAAAACTCCAATTGATCCAAAATATATAATACAAATAAGAGAGATAAAAAGATCATGGCACAATAAATGTATTACAAAAGACTTGGTTAGAGCAATATTGCACTAACAGCCAGCACTTGATAAAAATAGCGTTTTTGGGTTGCTTCCCAGCGCGTGGCGATGGACTCTCTGCTTCTAATAGTGGCTCTAATAGTACGGCTCACAATCCAGAATACAAACCCTAATTTTATTCATAGTGTGCGTAAGCAGGGGTTCTCCTGGGCGGAACAAAGTTGATTTCAGCCTCGTGAACCCCCTACTTCCAGATCTTAAAGGTTATTAATTAAACATTTATCACCCATTTGCCCACTTCACCTGTACCCATCACCAATGAGGGGACTCCTCCCCATTATCCGTGTGCCCCCTACACCACTCCTGCCAGTGTCCCCCCTACACCTCTCCTCCCCATCACGCCCCACACCTCTCCTTCCCACCGCCCCCTACACTTCTCCTCCTCATTGCCCAGTACCCCTCCATCGCCCCTTACACCTCCCCTCCTCATCACCTCTTACGCCTTTAAAGTGCCCTATGGGTAAGATACTTACTCAGATGGGGATCACACATCAACACTCTCCAGTGACGATTGAGTATTTTATGTTCATTATCATTACATTTTTTAATGTACACATGTTGATCTCCATTGTTCTATATGTGTATATTATTTAGTTTTGATTATTTACCATTTTAGGTGTTTTATCATTGAGCAGTTATGTTTGGAGTGTTTATACAATATCCTGTTCATCATGACCATCTTAGTATCGTTAATGTTCCTTTGTATGTTAAAAATCAATTTAGAGACTTCCGGTGGTGACGTCACACCACATGCCAGCCTAATTCAGAGCTCCCTATTCCCCTCCATGAAAAGGTGCTAGAACGAGCACAAAAACCACTCCAAAACCCGCCAAAACGAGAGGGCACTAAGAGCTAAGATCAAGGATGGCTAAGCAACAAAAAAAGGGACCCATGCAGAGTGTCTCCGCTTATTTCACGCCGTCGAAGCGCCCGGGAGATCAAGAGGAGCTGAGCCAAGATGGCGCCGACCCCAGCGTGGCAAGCACTCCCGCCCGCGAGCAACAGATCCCAGAGAACATTACAGCTAGACATCTGATTACTAAAGACTTTTTGGAGGACTATATGTCCCAAATGTTCTCCAAACTCAGAAAAGATGTCAGCCAAGACTTTAATAGTGCTATAAATAAAATGAAAAAGGATATCACCGAAATCTCCCAAAGAACAGACGCTCTGGAGAGCAGGGTGGAGGAAGTAGAAGCGGTACAGTCCTCGGCTGAGGACGAGATTAACTGCCTTAACCAGGAGATAAACCGCCTAAAAGATGGATTAGAGGACCAAGAGAACCGGGACCGACGTCAGAATTTAAGGTTCCGGAACATCCCTGAGTCGGTTCCCGCAGAAGCCCTCACATCTTACCTTCAGGATCTCTTCCAGCACCTGGTACCAGATCTAAAAAAAGAAGATATGGAGCTAGACCGAGCCCATAGAGCCCTCGGTCCAAGACGAGAAGACCCAAAGAGACGCAGAGACGTCATCGCTCGCTTTCACTCATACACCACCAAGGAGAAAATAATAACAAAAAGCAGAGGAATGAACCAAATTCCGTTCCAAGGTGAGCAGATTCAAATATACAACGACTTATCCAGAATAACTATCCTCCGTCGTCAAGAACTCAAGCCGCTGACCCAGCACCTGCAAAACCACAATGTGCGCTATAGATGGGGCTTCCCCTTTAAACTTAGCGTTCTTGCTAAGGGCAAGCTCCATTCTATCACCCACATCGATGACGCACCTGGTTTCCTGCGACTCCTGGACTTACCACCCATCCAGAGACGAGGCCGAGATGAGGATGAAGAGGAAGCCAATCTACCCCCACGTCAGCGCGGTTCCAGGTCCTCAGAACGCCTAGCCCAGCAGAAGACGTCCAAGACCCCGTCTGGATCCTAAAGAGGAAAAGACAACAGCACAAGACAAGCCGTGCGGCCACCCAGCCCAGCTGAGATGACATCACCAGAACGCTCGGGACAGTAACACTGCCCTCCTTACCTGATCCCCTCAGGCTTTTTACCAACACAACTCCACGATACCTGAAGAAAGAATCCCGTCCCTCCCCCACCCCCACACTCTCCCCCACCTCCCCCCCCCCCCCACACCCCCCAAACAGCTCCAGGTTACACGCAAGCACGGTAGCCCATTTCATCCGCCCCCCCCTGCCCCACCCCCATCCCACCCCCCCACGCAATCCCCCCCTCCCCGACACCACGAACGCACCAACACCCCCCCCCGCTCTCCCCCCAGCAGAACATTACCCCGATACAAAACCTCACCCCTGAGCTTCCCATAAGCTCACCCTAGCCCCGCCCCCCCGTCCTCCCTCCTTTCCCCTCTGCTACGAGTCCAAAAGCAGACATCCCCCCCCCATCTCCCCCGCTTACCTGAACAGGAGACCCGGGGAGCAGGACATGCAGAGGGGAGGGACGGAGCCCGTTCGGGACACAGCGGAAGAAGGGTAAAGTAAAGCAAAATAAATAAATAAACTATCACTATCACTGACAAATAAAAATAAGGGGATGCAGCTCCACAGTGCTAGCCCTACGGAGTCCTAGAACCCAAAGAGCACTCCCCGGACCCCCCCCCCCTCCAACCCACGCTACCTCCGCAATGCCCCCCCCCCGCCACTGTTCTCCCACTCCAGCACCAGCCGACTACTCAGTGCTCCCCCCCTGTCTAACCTTCCCCCCCCCCACCACCCCCCTCAACGACACAGACCCAGCTACATGCACAACACATAGAGAGTAATCAAACGCCCCATTCGCCTCGCCCACACTCCCTCCCCCCCCCCTCCACCGCCCCGGACAACGTCCATCCCCTACCAGAATCAAGTACCCCAAAGATTCCTGCCCCCCCCCACCCTTACCTCCCCCTCCCCCTCCCCTTCTCTCTCTCCCCCCGCACTGGCTCTAACCCCCCAATCTCCCCCTCTGAGAATACACAGACGCTGGAGAAACTCCGGTCCCCCCCCTACTCACCCGGAGGGCGAAAACAGGAGTCCAGCCGGTGAAAAGAACAGAGGAGAACGAACAGCACCCAGTACCAGTCTATGAGTCTGCCGGGTACAGTAAAACTAAAATGAACAATATATACCAGACTTGTCCATGTGAGGGCGCTCTCCCATTAGATTTCAGATTCAGACTTTCAGTCAAAAGAACCTCATAGATATAATGTCGCCTAAGCTCTTTCATAATAAATGTTCCCCCCTCTTTTTCTGCTACCATCTCCCTCCCCCCCTTCCCCCTGCCCTCCTCCTTCCCTCCTCCCCCCCACCCTCCCCCCTCTCCTACCCCCCTTCCCCCGCCCCCCCCACGAATACGAACTCAACAGACGCCCCACCCCTTCCCCCCCCTCCTTTCCACCTCCCCACCCCCCACTTACCCCTCCTCATATGAAACAAGGAGCTAGGGACAAAACGACAAAATGAAGAACTGGAGGGGAGTCATTATGTAAAGAGGCCCCCCTCTCTCTCTCACGATTACTAGGATGTTAAACAAATGTACTATACTGGTGAAAATGTTATGTGAATATGCATCCCCTGGTGTTTCCCCCCCCCCTCCCAACCCCCCCCCATCCCCTCCCCTAGCACCCCTCCTGCTCCCCCCCCCCTATAATCAGCTATCTAACGAACTAAGTGACTACATAAGCCCAACCCAGGTAAACACAAACAGAGCCTCAGAGTAAGAAGGTCAAAGAGTCATCTCAGGTCCTAAATATACCAGGACCAACTTAGATAAGGGTAAGCCCCTTATTGCCACTAGAAACAGAGAAACTACCCTCGCCCACGCCCTCAAGTAGTGGTCCCCCCCCTTCACAGAATGGAGGGTCTAGGGACTAACACAGTGCTCCGAGACAGGCCCATGTCTCCGGAAGTCCCTCCAGGGGCACCTCGCCCCACTTCCTTTTTCACGAAAGTGTCAAAGGCTATTCTTTGTAGGCCTACCCAAGGCCCACCCAGTTTCCCCCCCGTATGTGTGTCCCTACCCTAACACCCCTACCCACAGCGCAAACCCTCCCTCCGCGACCCCCTCTACCAAGGATTCAGGTCTACCCCTCGCCCCCCGGTTCCGAACTCCTGACATGGGAAAAATAGGAGTCACAGGGCCCAGTGCCCTGAAAACACCATAAGAAAAACAATGGCCTCCATTAAACTAATTTCAAATCAACGCCAAAGGCCTTAACTCTGCAAAAAAAAGGAAACTAGTCCTTACAGATCTCAAAAGATCCCAAGGCGATATAGTCCTAATACAGGAAACCCATTTTAACACCCAGACGCCCCCCAACACATTTAAAAGTGTGTTCCCCCAGGCATACTACGCCTCCTCTCCTAGCAAAAAAAGAGGAGTAGCTATCCTCATCAGGGCTGGAGTCCCATTTGTTCTGACAAAATCACGCCAAGACCCCGAAGGACGCTCGCTCATACTCCAGGGCACCTTAGCAGGGTCCCCGATCACAATTGTCAATGTATACGCCCCTAATACCAATCAAACTCAATTCCTGACCAACCTACTAGAAACCCTAGACCAACAATCCCTGTCCTCTCTGATCATTGGAGGAGACTTTAATATGGTAGCCTCATTCAAAAATGATAAATCCGGCCCTGGCCAAACAAGCCCAGACCACACACTCTCCCCGAGCAGCGCCCAGGTCCAGAAAAAAGCTAAGAAATTCCGTGATATTATGGAAAATTACTCACTGACCGATATATGGAGGGCTCAGCACCAGGGCCAGAGGGACTATACTTTCTTCTCCACCCCTCATCAGTCCTATTCGAGGATCGATTATTTTCTGGGCACCAGCAACGTCTTCCAGGCCTCCTCCCAGTCCAACATCGGACCGATCACATGGTCCGACCACGCACCTATTGACCTCTTATTATCCCTCCCATTTGTCAAACATGCCCAATATAAATGGAAGCTCAATGACTCCCTGCTTAACTGCCCCGATACCGAGACTTCAATTCGCCAAAAACTGATATCCTTCTTTAAGTACAACAAAGGCACTGCCTCAACCCCAGCTATGCTATGGGAGGCGCATAAAGCTACTATCAGAGGAGACTTAATTTCCGTGGCCTCACACAAAAAAAAGCAGAAACTTAAACTCCAAAAAGAGCTCACAGGAAAAATCTCCCAGTTAGAAGCCCAACACAAAATCTCAACCTCCACGAAGACACTAAAGCAACTAACTCTAGCCAGAGCTGCCCTCAAACACACACAGCTAGAGGAAGTTGAAAAAGCCCTCAGATGGTCTAAACAAAAATACTTTGACAAAGGCAACAAAGCCGACAAGCTCCTGGCCTCGAAGTTAAGGGGTGCCAGAGCAAAAGCCCAGACAGATAAAGGACAGGTCACATATCTAGAGAAGGAGATAACACGAGAGTTCGCGAAATTTTATTCAGACCTGTACAATCTTCATCCCCCAGACCAGGACCCAGTTAATATCACTAAAATAACCCAATACCTGGAGCAGTGTAGCCTCCCCACACTCACCCCCGAAGAGACAGAGAGCTTGAACAAAGCAATAACTCAAGAGGAACTGTCCCAAGCCATACAATCCCTCAAGATAGCAAAAACCCCGGGCCCAGATGGCTTTTCTAATAGCTACTATAAATTGTTCCAACCTATTTTATCCCCCTACCTCCTTCAAATGTATAACTCGTTCCTACAGGGAGAGCCGATAACCTCTACTATCTCAGCAGCGAACTTAGCGATTATTCACAAAGAGGGTAGAGACCCTCTCCTCTGCGGGAATTATAGGCCTATATCCCTGCTGAATACCGATCTCAAAATCTACAGTAAGATCCTGGCAAACAGGCTAAACCCAATTCTCCCTAGACTCATACATGTAGATCAAGTAGGTTTTGTGTCCGGAAGACAGGCCTCCGACTACACACGTAAAATAGTGGATATAATAGACCACGTGCATCTCTCTGGGACCAGGGCAATGATTCTAAGCCTCGACGCTGAAAAAGCGTTCGACAGGATCAAGTGGTCCTTCCTAGACCAGACCATGCTGAGGTTTGGATTCTCAGGACCTTTCCTGGAAGGAGTGAGAGCTCTTTACCATAACCCAACAGCATATGTCAAACTGGCAGGTGGGTTCTCGGATCCAATAAAGATCAGAAATGGGACCAGACAAGGCTGCCCACTCTCCCCTCTATTATTCGCCTTAACTATAGAGCCCCTAGCAGCTAAGATCAGAGACGAACCCAACATAAAAGGTATTCAAATTGGAGATAGAGAACACAAAATTTCGCTGTTTGCAGACGATGTAATCTTAACCCTCGCGACCCCCCATACCTCCCTCCCTAACCTTCAACGACACCTGACTCAATTTGGCCAAGTATCTGACTACAAAGTAAACATGGACAAATCTGAGGCCCTAAATTTATCCCCCCCCCCCCCAGGACTGGAGCCTTATACAAGCCAACTATAAATATCGCTGGAGCTCCACCCACATTAAATACTTAGGTGTCAAAATCTCTAATTCCTACAGCTCCCTATACCAATATAACTACCCCCCTCTATTTAACCAGATCAAAAAAGACCTAGAGATCTGGAAAAAACACCAAATCTCGTGGTTTGGGAGAATGACGGCAGTAAAAATGAACGTTCTCCCAAGACTGTTATATAATTTCCAAACCCTTCCAATACCGGTCCCACAAACAGCGCTTAAAAACATGCAGTCTCTAATTCTCCAATTTATTTGGAACGACAAAAGGCCCAGAGTCCCTCGGTCAGTGATGCTCTCGTCTAGAGAAAGAGGAGGTGTGGGGGTCCCCGAATTGCAAAATATTACATCGCAGCACAGCTGAAGCAGGCTGTAGTTTGGAATTGCGACCCGGCCCTAGCTTCATGGTTAGAGATAGAGTCTCACTACGCCTACCCCCTCTCCTTCCAAATGGCAATGTGGCCCACTGGCAAAAGAGGGGCTAAACCACCAAGGTTTGCCCTGGGAGCAATGAGATGCACGTGGGAGGTTTGGCTTAAATGTAGAGGGAAGTACGGTCTGGTAGCATCCCCCTCACAGCTCACTCCCATCTTCGGGAACCCCAAATTCCCTCCAGGGTGTTCCCCAAGTCAATTTGACCAATTTCAGGTCACAACATTAGGATGGTGGCCGATCTGCTGCAGAAAGATGAGATCGCTACTTATCAGGTGATTAGGGATAAATACGAGATACAGGGCCTCCACCTATTTAAATATCTGCAAGTGAGACACTTTCTTTTATCCCTCTCACCAACCTCTAAATTTCCTAAACTAACCAGATTTGAAACCCTCTGTGCCAAAACAACCTACCAAAAAGGCCTGATCTCTCAAATATATAAAGGATTAGAGCCCCCCTCTAGCCCACCCAACCATCGATATATGCAACGATGGTCCGAGGAATTGGGCCTCTCAATAGACCCGGAGGACTGGGAGGAGATCTGGGAGCAAGCCTCTAAAACTTCAATTTGCACAACAATAAAAGAAAACATATACAAAATCCTATTCCAATGGTACCTGACTCCCGCTAGGCTGAGCCAGATCTACCCAGGCGCAGTTGATCTGTGCTGGAGGGGATGTGGTCAAAAGGGGGACATGGCCCACATTTGGTGGTCATGTCCGGAGATTCAGAAATTCTGGGCCATGATCCAGAGGCTCATACGTGAGATCACGGGACTAACCCTACCCTTGGACCCGATGACCCTGGTGCTGAACAAACCTGTTAATGACCTCCCTCCACCGATGTCCAGACTTATAACGGCCATATTGACGGCGGCCAGGTGTTCCATCGCTGCCGCTTGGAAGCAGACAAAAGCCCCCTCTAGAACCACTGTCACTAGAAGAATCAACGAAGTTATGACGATGGAGAAGCTGACCGCCCTGCTCCAAAAGAAAATACCCCAATTTCTAAATACCTGGGACCCGTGGCTAACAAAATAAACATACCCATATGAAGTCGCGGAGGTAGGAGCACGCCATCCCTCCCCCCCTCTTTCCTAGGTTCCCCCCCCTTCTCCCCCGCACCCCTGTATGTCTTCCCCCCTCCCCCCCCCTCTTCCCCCTCCCCTCTTTCCTAGGTTCCCCCCCCTTCTCCCCCGCACCCCTGTATGTCTTCCCCCCTCCCCCCCCCTCTTCCCCCTCCCCTCCATATCCCCACACCCAAGAAAATGGAAAATGCTAAAGGGTCACTTTCAGACTGTTAAAAGCACCACTGTCATGGGATCATGACACCCCTGTATGTACTGTTTGACATGATTGTGCCCAATAAAAAAATTGAGATAAAAAAAAATCAATTTAGAATCATATGTATGTAAGACATCTTCATCTGCTCACGACATAGATTGGTTTAAGCTGGTTTGACTCAATTAAGGTAATTAGCAAGCTATTTATACCTGTCTCCAGCCTACCAATCTATCCTTGAGAGTCACTCATAATTACTTTGTTATTGCACTTTAATTTTATATAATTAATTACATATCTTAGCACACTGTCAACACTCATCACGTATCATTATATTTACACTATTAGCGCTACTATTTGTTTGTGTTAGTTATATAAATATATATATTGTGACAAACGGCTTACTCCGGGGCTCCGTCGTTTGTCCGGGACTGTTTAGAACACGGTCTTTTAGGGTAGGTTAAATGATGAGGCGTCACGTACTGTTCCTTTAAACAGGCTATGCCTGGTTTATTCAGTCCCAGGCACTGAGACTGCCACAGTGCATACAACAGAAAACAGATCAAAACAAAAGCTGCTCACCTGAGCGATAACTTAACTTAGATATCCCTGACTCAGGGTTGGAAGTGGCTTTTCCACTTCCAACATCAAAACACGGTACTTTTGCAGTCTTACACAAATGAACAGAAAGATTGAACCTGTTTGGGGAAGAGGCTTCTCCCCTCTGTAGTTCAGCAGCCTTCCAGCCTCCTGGCTCTTGTGGGGAGACCAGAGCAAACAGGAAATCAGTCTTTCATACCTGATTCCTAATTAGCATGACAGGTGACAGAAATCAGGCAGCAGACAAACTCTGGTCTGGATCTCTCATCCCTCAGTTCCAGCGCTTGCCAAACTGTGGGATGGAGTGTATGTATTATAAGGCTGCACTCCCAGGCCAAACAGGATAGAAACTGTCTAGTATCCTGGGAGCCCTATATACGGAATTTATTACCATCCCCTGGTTTCTGTCACAATATATATATATATATATATATATATGATACGAACCAATCCAAAGACCAGTAAAGAGACAGCACACCGCATGGGGTTAATCCAAAAATCTATATTCACAACATGAAATACACGTAAGCCAACGTTTCGGTCCCACAGAGAGACCTTCCTCAGGGCACGGCCCTGAGGAAGGTCTCTCTGTGGGACCGAAACGTTGGCTTACGTGTATTTCATGTTGTGAATATAGATTTTTGGATTAACCCCGTGCGGTGTGCTGTCTCTTTACTGGTCTTTGGATTGGTTCGTATCATACTTATTTTCTATGGGACTAGCATCTGCTATTATAACCTTTTCTACTGCAGTGTGCTGACTGACCTTCATGTGTATATATATATATATATATATATATATATATATATATATATATATATATATATATATATATATATATATATAAAACACATACACAAAGAGTAGCGCTAATAAATTAAATATTAAAGTGAATAATTGATATATATCGTGTATTATAGGCTAAAGCTGCAAAATTCCAGGCATTACTGATATCCCTGCTCTCTGATTGGTCAGAATTCCGGGCATTATTCATTCAGTAATGCCCGGAATTTTTGACAACTTGCCAACTCACATCAAAGCAGAGAAGCGGGGGCTCTCGCTGAGAAAAACCCGGCAAGTTTAAATCTTAACTGCAGCAGCCCTGCTCTCCTCACTGATCACACTGAACACGCAGCACAAGCAGCCTCTCTCCCCCTCTCCCCCCTCTCTCCCCCCTTTCTCCCCCCTCTCCCCCCCTCTCCCCCCCTCTCTCCCCCCTCTCTCCCCCCTCTCTCCCCCCTCTCTCTCACAGCTGCTAGTGCTGCCAGAAGCTGCTGTGTCCCAACTGGTAACTTTGTTGCTTGCAGCAAAGTAATATTTCTCACCACATCTATTGCCTGTGCTGCTGTAAGGTCATTTGTATTTCTTTTTATTTAGCTGCAGTTAATATCAAAGTCCCCCCACTTCTCTCCCACATCCCCCTCCTCTCCTCCTCACCCCTTTTCTCCCCTCACCTCTCTCTTTTCTCCCCTCACCTCTCCCGCCTCACCTCTCTCTCTCCCCCCTCACCTCTCTCCCCCCTCACCTCTCTTACCCCTCACCACTTCTCTCTTCCCCCCTCCTTCACTTCTCTCTTTCCCCCCCTCACCTCTCTTCCTCCTCCTCACCTCCCTCTCCCCCCCTCACCTCCCTCTACCCCCACCTCGCCTCCCTCTTCCCCCCCCTCACCTCCCTCTTCCCCCCTCACCGCCCTCTTACCCTCCCTCACCTCCCTCTTACCCCTCCTCACCTCCCTCTCCCCCCCTCACCTCCCTCTACCCCCACCTCGCCTCCCTCTTCCCCCCCCTCACCTCCCTCTTCCCCCTCTCCACCCTCTTACCCACCCTCACCTCCCTCTTACCCCCCCTCACCTCCCTCTTACCCCCCCTCACCACCCTCTTACCCCCACTTCTCTCTTCCCCCCTTCTTCACTTCTCTCATCCCCCCACCTTCACTTCTCTCTCCCTCCTTCACCTCTCTCTTCCCCCCTCCTTCACCTCTCACCCCCCCTACACCTCTCTTCCCCCCCTAAACCTCTCTCTCTCCCGCCCCTCAGCCCTCTTATCTTCTACTTTACTACTTTTTATACACTGATAAAATCAATGATTACAAAAATGTATCTTTTTTTATGTAAAATTTAAAAAAAGCCTACATTTAGCCTATAATAGTAATAATCCCCTCAGAACAGGGCGTTACTGGCCAATAATGCCCTCGCTGGTTACCTCGGCTTCGCCTCGGGCCTTCAACTCTTCCAGCGGGGCATTATTGGCCAGTAATGCCCTGTTCTGAGGGGATTATTACTTAATAATAATACAATTACTAGTGAGGTGATTAATAGTGAACTATACTATAATATAAGAAATGACATAATACACCATATATATATATACACAGATAAACCAAACAGTGATACTGTGAACAAAATGTCATACAGTCCAAAAAGAATAAAGTCAAATTGATTTCACTTGATAATAATCCGAGGGGTCTATTAGGAAACCCAACAAATAGATCCTAGAGAACCATACAGCTTCAAAAAGAGTGGTGTAGCCTCCCACTGTATGAAGCTAAATCATTTCCTTGGGACCATTTGTTTAAATAAATGTACCCCATTTTTTACAGTTACGTGCTAGGGAGCATGCGCTTCTTTTTGTATATATATATATATATATATATATATTATATATATATATATATATATATATTATATATATATATGCGCCGACGAGTATTCTAACACTTGCCTTAAACTTGCCTTGGAAAATCTGGGTCTATCACCAACAAGACCCAGGTACATGCTGGGTACATGCTGGGTACATGCTGGGTACATGCTGGGTACATGCTGGTACATGCTGGGTACATGCTGGGTACAGGCTGGGTACAGGCTGGGTACATGCTGGGTACATGCTGCAACAATTCACACATTTCTGCAGAGACTAATGGCCCATCAGATTAACACAGCAGGGGTCCCTAGCAGTCCCATTCAGTTTGAATGGGACTGCCACGGACCCCCTCTGTTAATCTGATGGGCCATTAGTCTGTCTGCAGAAATGTGTGAAATATTGCAGCACGTACCCAGCATGTACCCAGCATGTACCCAGCATGTACCCAGCATGTACCCAGCATGTACCCAGCATGTACCCGGGTCTTTTTGGTGATTGCCCCATTTTTGTTTAGAATAATCGTCGGCACTATAGTGTGTATATACTGTACACTAAAGGAGTGACTGAAGGAGTCTAGGATTCTGAAACCAATGACATTGACTTTGAAGCAGGGAGGCTCTTTTGATATTTTGGTGTCAGCTCCTTCTGTCACCCCTTTGCCGCTCTGTGCCACCAACATTAGATTGTAAAGTCTACAGAGCAGGGATTTTTTTTTATTGTTAGAAAAAACATCACATACATTTAAATGATTATACTAAAAATCCACATTACTGGCAACTAATGCCCCGGCTGGTTTGTTGACGATTCATTTTGTATTAGCTCTGCAACTCATCCAGCCAGCTCATTATTGAGTAATAATGTTTACAGTAATGTATATAATTAGGTAGAGAATACAGGGGAATACATTGAAGCATGTAAGAAATAAATAATTGAATTAGGGAGTCCTTGCCCTAAAGGTGAAGGTCACATTTGTGAGTATTTCCATGCGGGTTTGCATCGTTTACTTAACTGGTTTAATGGAATACCAGAAAATAGGCATAGTTTGTGAGATTGAGACATTTTGCCCACTGTGCTCTGATTTGCAGTTTGGAAGTGTAGGATAGGAGCTTTTAGAATATATCTGAGTAGAAAGGCTCTTCCGTACAGGTATAGCATGCAAACTACTAGAATAGGTCCCATATTATTACTTTTACATTATTAACTCTAGACTAGTAGCTAAGATTTAATTAAAGCTATGCAGATCATATACTCTGTTAAAAATGTTATGGACTGTATTACATATCTTAATATTGCAGCTCTAATACATTAAGCTATGTGGGACAAAGGCTTTATTTCTTTTCTTGATTTGTTACTGTTTTCAAGTTATTCTGGTTAATAACAATGCACTTCGTTTTTATGGTCTGTACCAAGCATGTCACCTGTTTTGTTATCAGTGTATAGGGACAAATATGTGCAATATTTGACAGGACACATTGATCATAAGACTCTTAGAGTATGAGTGGTGAGTTCAGTGAGGACTGTGCCCTCTCCGCTGTTATATTGTCCGGAATGAATGCTCTGGTTTGAACGTCTTTTACAAAGTCGGGAGAGTTCTTTCTGAACTTGACTCCAACAATGGCATATATAATGGGGTTCAGGCACACGTGGGCAAGGCCCAGGCTCTCTGTGATGGTCACTCCTTTGTCGAGAAGCCTCTCCAGCTCACAGCTCCGTCCGATGGTGCCTAACCTCTGAAGACTGTCAATGAGCAGCAGTAAGTTGTATGGTGCCCAGCACAGCACAAAGACAAGCAGCAGCATCACAATAACAACCCTGAGACCGACGGGAGTAGCCAAGTCTGGAGTGGTGAAGAGTGAGAAATATCTGGAGTAGAAGAAGAACATAAGCAACAGAGGGAGCAGGAAACCCAGCTGAGGTTCATGATGTTCAGAGTAACTCTCCAGACATCTGCATCCTCTGGGTGGAAATTATAATAACAGGCATATGCACCACGCTGTTTAAAATACACCACATCCCGAAAGTAAAACTCTGGCCAGGACAGGGCGCAGGAGATTCCCCAGACAAAGGCACAGATGAAGAAAGTATGGATGGGCCTCTGCTGTCTATGCAGCTCCACTGCGTGAACAATAGCAAGATATCGGTTCAAGCTAATGCAGGTCAGAAGAAGATGCTGCTGTACATATTAATAGTGAAAAGAGCTCCCAAAAGCTTACATGAGACATCACCAAAGATCCAACCATAGCCAAACTGAGTGGCCCAGAAGGGTAGAGTGAGACCAAGCAGTAGATCAGAAATGGCCAGCTGTAACAAGTAATGATCAGCCAAATGCCAGGGCAGCTCCTGTTCCTCAGGACATACAGCACAAGTCCATTACCTAACAGGTCCATCACAAAGACTAGTACAAAGGCTGCAGGATGAAGATCTCATTGAATTTGCTGATTGCCTCAATCTTGCAAGGAGCGAAACCACTTGACATGTCTGGCAAACCTGTGTATGAAAAATACTGGAGACACATTTCGGTGTGTAAGTAAATAGATATTAACCCATTCGCTGCCATGAGGGCTAGCCCAGCAATGCGTTGCTTCTAATGCTTGGTAGTCCTTTGGCAGTGATGGGGTTACAATTAGAGGATGTTAGCAACACACAGCAGCAGTGCAGCACCATGCAAAGACAAAAACGTGCCCCTCTAAATTACAAACTTTCTGATTACATTTAGATTCCAGAGAACTAAAGATAAAGAAAGTGTACTATATCAGGATTTGCTTAAATAATTCCTCCTGTTATTTCCTGTACACTCTGTCCCTGAGAGATCAGCCTACAAACCTCTTTCTGATCACTTTCTCTGTAGATCCCTCAGTAATTTATCCAACACCTTCCCTTCCCAGATACATCTTCTCTCACTCATACAGTACTGTCATTTATTTTCCTACTAACCTCTCCTTCTGGCCTTATCGTACTACTATCTCCTCTAAACACCTTACTCTTCTCTTTTTACTCATCTTTCTCTCCTTGAATTATTGCATTTTCCTTCTCCCTTGTAACTAATCTGTTTTCTCTACCCTAACCCTAACTCTAACTCACCTTCTCTAACATCTTCCACTCAAAGCTTACCTGTTATCACTCTTCCCCATTAAGCTATACCTTCTTCATTCAAACTCCTCCCTGCCTCCACTCATTTTATCTTGCTTTCCCTTACTTGCCTTTTTATCTCCTCTTTCATTTACTTCTCCCAACCTTCACACACATTTTCTAGCCCCCTTCACCTCCTATTTTATCTTCTTTCTAGTCTGATCAATCTTGGAAATACTTACATCTTCTTCATCCAGGTCCAGGTCCGTTGAAACATCTCTACTCTCCATCATACAACACTATCCTGAGAAGGTGGGATGCCTGCCTTGAAGGTGAAAGAGAATGAGTGGGGGTCTGAGTGAGAGTCTGTACTTCTTTCCTTCAGTGAGGGTAGTTTGGAATCTGAGCAAAGGGCTAGAGGATTTTGGGAGGGGTGTTCAGTATGTGCATGAGGGTGGAGCTTTGTGAGTGGGTAGAAGAGGAAGAAGGTTGCAGAATTTCAAAATTTTAAAACAAAAAACTATTTTGTCAAAGATTATCACTGTGATTGTTAATGAAAAACTGTTGAATTAATTTGGAGCTCATTTTGTAACCAATA
>NW_027453834.1:407606-445106 GCF_040206685.1 Ascaphus truei
AGTTACAGGACTCCCAGTACATGCATCCTTACATTGTCTGACACTAGTTACAGGACCCCCAGTACATGCATCCTTACATTGTCTGACACTAGTTACAGGGACTCCCAGTACATGCATCCTTACATTGTCTGACACTAGTTACAGGGACTCCCAGTACATGCATCCTTACATTGTCTGACACTAGTTACAGGGACTCCCCAGTACATGCATCCTTACATTGTCTGACACTAGTTACAGGGACTCCCAGTACATGCATCCTTACATTGTCTGACACTAGTTACAGGGACTCCCAGTACATGCATCCTTACATTGTCTGACACTAGTTACAGGGACTCCCAGTACATGCATCCTTACATTGTCTGACACTAGTTACAGGGACTCCCAGTACATGCATCCTTACATTGTCTGACACTAGTTACAGGGACTCCAGTACATGCATCCTTACATTGTCTGACACTAGTTACAGGGACTCCCAGTACATGCATCCTTACATTGTCTGACACTAGTTACAGGGACTCCCAGTACATGCATCCTTACATTGTCTGACACTAGTTACAGGGACTCCCAGTACATGCATCCTTACATTGTCTGACACTAGTTACAGGGACTCCCAGTACATGCATCCTTACATTGTCTGACACTAGTTACAGGGACTCCCAGTACATGCATCCTTACATTGTCTGACACTAGTTACAGGGACTCCCAGTACATGCATCCTTACATTGTCTGACACTAGTTACAGGGACTCCCAGTACATGCATCCTTACATTGTCTGACACTAGTTACAGGGACTCCCAGTACATGCATCCTTACATTGTCTGACACTAGTTACAGGGACTCCCAGTACATGCATCCTTACATTGTCTGACACTAGTTACAGGACTCCCAGTACATGCATCCTTACATTGTCTGACACTAGTTACAGGGACTCCCAGTACATGCATCCTTACATTGTCTGACACTAGTTACAGGGACTCCCAGTACATGCATCCTTACATTGTCTGACACTAGTTACAGGGACTCCCAGTACATGCATCCTTACATTGTCTGACACTAGTTACAGGGACTCCCAGTACATGCATCCTTACATTGTCTGACACTAGTTACAGGGACTCCCAGTACATGCATCCTTACATTGTCTGACACTAGTTACAGGGACTCCCAGTACATGCATCCTTACATTGTCTGACACTAGTTACAGGGACTCCCAGTACATGCATCCTTACATTGTCTGACACTAGTTACAGGGACTCCCAGTACATGCATCCTTACATTGTCTGACACTAGTTACAGGGACTCCAGTACATGCATCCTTACATTGTCTGACACTAGTTACAGGGACTCCCAGTACATGCATCCTTACATTGTCTGACACTAGTTACAGGGACTCCCAGTACATGCATCCTTACATTGTCTGACACTAGTTACAGGGACTCCCAGTACATGCATCCTTACATTGTCTGACACTAGTTACAGGGACTCCCAGTACATGCATCCTTACATTGTCTGACACTAGTTACAGGGACTCCCAGTACATGCATCCTTACATTGTCTGACACTAGTTACAGGGACTCCCAGTACATGCATCCTTACATTGTCTGACACTAGTTACAGGGACTCCCAGTACATGCATCCTTACATTGTCTGACACTAGTTACAGGGACTCCCAGTACATGCATCCTTACATTGTCTGACACTAGTTACAGGGACTCCCAGTACATGCATCCTTACATTGTCTGACACTAGTTACAGGGACTCCCAGTACATGCATCCTTACATTGTCTGACACTAGTTACAGGGACTCCCAGTACATGCATCCTTACATTGTCTGACACTAGTTACAGGGACTCCCAGTACATGCATCCTTACATTGTCTGACACTAGTTACAGGGACTCCCAGTACATGCATCCTTACATTGTCTGACACTAGTTACAGGGACCCCCAGTACATGCATCCTTACATTGTCTGACACTAGTTACAGGGACTCCCAGTACATGCATCCTTACATTGTCTGACACTAGTTACAGGGACTCCCAGTACATGCATCCTTACATTGTCTGACACTAGTTACAGGGACCCCCAGTACATGCATCCTTACATTGTCTGACACTAGTTACAGGGACTCCCAGTACATGCATCCTTACATTGTCTGACACTAGTTACAGGACTCCCAGTACATGCATCCTTACATTGTCTGACACTAGTTACAGGGACTCCCAGTACATGCATCCTTACATTGTCTGACACTAGTTACAGGGACTCCCAGTACATGCATCCTTACATTGTCTGACACTAGTTACAGGGACTCCCAGTACATGCATCCTTACATTGTCTGACACTAGTTACAGGGACTCCCAGTACATGCATCCTTACATTGTCTGACACTAGTTACAGGGACTCCCAGTACATGCATCCTTACATTGTCTGACACTAGTTACAGGGACTCCCAGTACATGCATCCTTACATTGTCTGACACTAGTTACAGGGACTCCCAGTACATGCATCCTTACATTGTCTGACACTAGTTACAGGGACCCCCAGTACATGCATCCTTACATTGTCTGACACTAGTTACAGGGACTCCCAGTACATGCATCCTTACATTGTCTGACACTAGTTACAGGGACTCCCAGTACATGCATCCTTACATTGTCTGACACTAGTTACAGGGACCCCCAGTACATGCATCCTTACATTGTCTGACACTAGTTACAGGGACTCCCAGTACATGCATCCTTACATTGTCTGACACTAGTTACAGGGACTCCCAGTACATGCATCCTTACATTGTCTGACACTAGTTACAGGGACTCCCAGTACATGCATCCTTACATTGTCTGACACTAGTTACAGGGACTCCCAGTACATGCATCCTTACATTGTCTGACACTAGTTACAGGGACTCCCAGTACATGCATCCTTACATTGTCTGACACTAGTTACAGGGACTCCCAGTACATGCATCCTTACATTGTCTGACACTAGTTACAGGGACTCCCAGTACATGCATCCTTACATTGTCTGACACTAGTTACAGGGACTCCCAGTACATGCATCCTTACATTGTCTGACACTAGTTACAGGGACTCCCAGTACATGCATCCTTACATTGTCTGACACTAGTTACAGGGACTCCCAGTACATGCATCCTTACATTGTCTGACACTAGTTACAGGGACTCCCAGTACATGCATCCTTACATTGTCTGACACTAGTTACAGGGACTCCCAGTACATGCATCCTTACATTGTCTGACACTAGTTACAGGGACTCCCAGTACATGCATCCTTACATTGTCTGACACTAGTTACAGGGACTCCCAGTACATGCATCCTTACATTGTCTGACACTAGTTACAGGGACTCCCAGTACATGCATCCTTACATTGTCTGACACTAGTTACAGGGACTCCCAGTACATGCATCCTTACATTGTCTGACACTAGTTACAGGGACTCCCAGTACATGCATCCTTACATTGTCTGACACTAGTTACAGGGACTCCCAGTACATGCATCCTTACATTGTCTGACACTAGTTACAGGGACTCCCAGTACATGCATCCTTACATTGTCTGACACTAGTTACAGGGACTCCCAGTACATGCATCCTTACATTGTCTGACACTAGTTACAGGGACTCCCAGTACATGCATCCTTACATTGTCTGACACTAGTTACAGGGACTCCCAGTACATGCATCCTTACATTGTCTGACACTAGTTACAGGGACTCCCAGTACATGCATCCTTACATTGTCTGACACTAGTTACAGGGACTCCCAGTACATGCATCCTTACATTGTCTGACACTAGTTACAGGGACTCCCAGTACATGCATCCTTACATTGTCTGACACTAGTTACAGGGACTCCCAGTACATGCATCCTTACATTGTCTGACACTAGTTACAGGGACTCCCAGTACATGCATCCTTACATTGTCTGACACTAGTTACAGGGACTCCCAGTACATGCATCCTTACATTGTCTGACACTAGTTACAGGGACTCCCAGTACATGCATCCTTACATTGTCTGACACTAGTTACAGGGACTCCCAGTACATGCATCCTTACATTGTCTGACACTAGTTACAGGGACTCCCAGTACATGCATCCTTACATTGTCTGACACTAGTTACAGGGACTCCCAGTACATGCATCCTTACATTGTCTGACACTAGTTACAGGGACTCCCAGTACATGCATCCTTACATTGTCTGACACTAGTTACAGGGACTCCCAGTACATGCATCCTTACATTGTCTGACACTAGTTACAGGGACTCCCAGTACATGCATCCTTACATTGTCTGACACTAGTTACAGGGACTCCCAGTACATGCATCCTTACATTGTCTGACACTAGTTACAGGGACTCCCAGTACATGCATCCTTACATTGTCTGACACTAGTTACAGGGACTCCCAGTACATGCATCCTTACATTGTCTGACACTAGTTACAGGGACTCCCAGTACATGCATCCTTACATTGTCTGACACTAGTTACAGGGACTCCCAGTACATGCATCCTTACATTGTCTGACACTAGTTACAGGGACTCCCAGTACATGCATCCTTACATTGTCTGACACTAGTTACAGGGACTCCCAGTACATGCATCCTTACATTGTCTGACACTAGTTACAGGGACTCCCAGTACATGCATCCTTACATTGTCTGACACTAGTTACAGGGACTCCCAGTACATGCATCCTTACATTGTCTGACACTAGTTACAGGGACTCCCAGTACATGCATCCTTACATTGTCTGACACTAGTACAGGGACCCCAGTACATGCATCCTTACATTGTCTGACACTAGTTACAGGGACTCCCAGTACATGCATCCTTACATTGTCTGACACTAGTTACAGGGACTCCCAGTACATGCATCCTTACATTGTCTGACACTAGTTACAGGGACTCCCAGTACATGCATCCTTACATTGTCTGACACTAGTTACAGGGACTCCCAGTACATGCATCCTTACATTGTCTGACACTAGTTACAGGGACTCCCAGTACATGCATCCTTACATAGTCTGACACTAGTTACAGGGACTCCCAGTACATGCATCCTTACATTGTCTGACACTAGTTACAGGGACTCCCAGTACATGCATCCTTACATTGTCTGACACTAGTTACAGGGACTCCCAGTACATGCATCCTTACATTGTCTGACACTAGTTACAGGGACTCCCAGTACATGCATCCTTACATTGTCTGACACTACACTGGCGACACACTTTATTCGAGTTCGGCTAGTCCCACGAATTCGGGTATACCCGGGTGTATTGAGGTTTGTGACTGTTTTCTGCCCGAGTGCATTGAGGTATTTTCCAGGCAGGGATTAAAGCATTTTATTCCCGCTGGCTGCAATACTGCACAGTATATATATATATACTGCATTACAATTCATGAATTTATGCCATCTGGTAGACACGCGAAGCATTGCAGCCTATTAAATCCTAATCATTATCATTTAACAGATCAGCCGCCCGTCAGCCAGGCATGAACCCAGGCTGGGAAGGCAAACGCAACGGGGCTTGTCAGAGGTGAGGAGCGGCGCATTCCAGGTATCTGCCAGGTACATACTGGGTATTTGCTCGAATAAAGTGTGTCGGTGCAGTAGTTACAGGGACTCCCAGTACATGCATCCTTACATTGTCTGACACTAGTTACAGGGACTCCCAGTACATGCATCCTTACATTGTCTGACACTAGTTACAGGGACTCCCAGTACATGCATCCTTACATTGTCTGACACTAGTTACAGGGACCCCCAGTACATGCATCCTTACATTGTCTGACACTAGTTACAGGGACTCCCAGTACATGCATCCTTACATTGTCTGACACTAGTTACAGGGACTCCCAGTACATGCATCCTTACATTGTCTGACACTAGTTACAGGGACTCCCAGTACATGCATCCTTACATTGTCTGACACTAGTTACAGGGACTCCCAGTACATGCATCCTTACATTGTCTGACACTAGTTACAGGGACTCCCAGTACATGCATCCTTACATTGTCTGACACTAGTTACAGGGACTCCCAGTACATGCATCCTTACATTGTCTGACACTAGTTACAGGGACTCCCAGTACATGCATCCTTACATTGTCTGACACTAGTTACAGGGACTCCCAGTACATGCATCCTTACATTGTCTGACACTAGTTACAGGGACCCCCAGTACATGCATCCTTACATTGTCTGACACTAGTTACAGGGACTCCCAGTACATGCATCCTTACATTGTCTGACACTAGTTACAGGGACTCCCAGTACATGCATCCTTACATTGTCTGACACTAGTTACAGGGACTCCCAGTACATGCATCCTTACATTGTCTGACACTAGTTACAGGGACTCCCAGTACATGCATCCTTACTGCACCGACACACTTTATTCGAGCAAATACCCGGTATGTACCTGGCAGATACCTGGAATGCGCCACTCCTAACCTCTGACAAGCCCCGTTGCATTTGCCTTCCCAGCCTGGGTTCATGCCTGGCTGATGGGCGGCTGATCTGTTAAATGATAATGATTAGGATTTAATAGGCTGCAATGCTTCGCGTGTCTACCAGATGGCATAAATTCATGAATTGTAATGCAGTATATATATATATACTGTGCAGTATTGCAGCCAGCAGGAATAAAATGCTTCAATCCCTGCTTGGAAAATAACTCAATGTACTCGGGCAGAAAACAGTCACAAACCTCAATACACCCGGGTATACCCGAATTCGTGGGACTAGCCAAGCTCGAATAAAGTGTGTCGCCAGTGTACATTGTCTGACACTAGTTACAGGGACTCCCAGTACATGCATCCTTACATTGTCTGACACTAGTCACAGGGACTCCCAGTACATGCATCCTTACATTGTCTGACACTAGTTACAGGGACTCCCAGTACATGCATCCTTACATTGTCTGACACTAGTTACAGGGACTCCCAGTACATGCATCCTTACATTGTCTGACACTAGTTACAGGGACCCCCAGTACATGCATCCTTACATTGTCTGACACTAGTTACAGGGACCCCCAGTACATGCATCCTTACATTGTCTGACACTAGTTACAGGGACTCCCAGTACATGCATCCTTACATTGTCTGAGACTAGTTACAGGGACTCCCAGTACATGCATCCTTACATTGTCTGACACTAGTTACAGGGACTCCCAGTACATGCATCCTTACATTGTCTGACACTAGTTACAGGGACTCCCAGTACATGCATCCTTACATTGTCTGACACTAGTTACAGGGACTCCCAGTACATGCATCCTTACATTGTCTGACACTAGTTACAGGGACTCCCAGTACATGCATCCTTACATTGTCTGACTCTAGTTACAGGACTCCCAGTACATCTATCCTTACATTGTCTGACACTAGTTACAGGGACTCCCAGTACATGCATCCTTACATTGTCTGACACTAGTTACAGGGACTCCCAGTACATGCATCCTTACATTGTCTGACACTAGTTACAGGGACTCCCAGTACATGCATCCTTACATTGTCTGACACTAGTTACAGGGACTCCCAGTACATGCATCCTTACATTGTCTGACACTAGTTACAGGGACTCCCAGTACATGCATCCTTACATTGTCTGACACTAGTTTCAGGGACTCCCAGTACATGCATCCTTACATTGTCTGACACTAGTTACAGGGACTCCCAGTACATGCATCCTTACATTGTCTGACACTAGTTACAGGGACTCCCAGTACTTGCATCCTTACATTGTCTGACACTAGTTACAGGGACTCCCAGTACATGCATCCTTACATTGTCTGACACTAGTTACAGGGACTCCCAGTACATGCATCCTTACATTGTCTGACACTAGTTACAGGGACTCCCAGTACTTGCATCCTTACATTGTCTGACACTAGTTACAGGGACTCCCAGTACATGCATCCTTACATTGTCTGACACTAGTTACAGGGACTCCCAGTACATGCATCCTTACATTGTCTGACACTAGTTACAGGGACTCCCAGTACATGCATCCTTACATTGTCTGACACTAGTTACAGGGACTCCCAGTACATGCATCCTTACATTGTCTGACACTAGTTACAGGGACTCCCAGTACATGCATCCTTACATTGTCTGACACTAGTTACAGGGACTCCCAGTACATGCATCCTTACATTGTCTGACACTAGTTACAGGGACTCCCAGTACATGCATCCTTACATTGTCTGACACTAGTTACAGGGACTCCCAGTACATGCATCCTTACATTGTCTGACACTAGTTACAGGGACTCCCAGTACATGCATCCTTACATTGTCTGACACTAGTTACAGGGACTCCCAGTACATGCATCCTTACATTGTCTGACACTAGTTACAGGGACTCCCAGTACATGCATCCTTACATTGTCTGACACTAGTTACAGGGACTCCCAGTACATGCATCCTTACATTGTCTGACACTAGTTACAGGGACTCCCAGTACATGCATCCTTACATTGTCTGACACTAGTTACAGGGACTCCCAGTACATGCATCCTTACATTGTCTGACACTAGTTACAGGGACTCCCAGTACATGCATCCTTACATTGTCTGACACTAGTTACAGGGACTCCCAGTACATGCATCCTTACATTGTCTGACACTAGTTACAGGGACTCCCAGTACATGCATCCTTACATTGTCTGACACTAGTTACAGGGACTCCCAGTACATGCATCCTTACATTGTCTGACACTAGTTACAGGGACTCCCAGTACATGCATCCTTACATTGTCTGACACTAGTTACAGGGACTCCCAGTACTTGCATCCTTACATTGTCTGACACTAGTTACAGGGACTCCCAGTACATGCATCCTTACATTGTCTGACACTAGTTACAGGGACTCCCAGTACATGCATCCTTACATTGTCTGACACTAGTTACAGGGACTCCCAGTACTTGCATCCTTACATTGTCTGACACTAGTTACAGGGACTCCCAGTACATGCATCCTTACATTGTCTGACACTAGTTACAGGGACCCCCAGTACATGCATCCTTACATTGTCTGACACTAGTTACAGGGACCCCCAGTACATGCATCCTTACATTGTCTGACACTAGTTACAGGGACTCCCAGTACATGCATCCTTACATTGTCTGACACTAGTTACAGGGACTCCCAGTACATGCTGACAGCGATGTTGGAGCTGTGCTATTTGAAAGCAAGTAGCGTTCATATGATAGCTTAGTAAATGAGGGAATCCCCTTACTAACTGTGCAACCCGACTTTTTGGAATAATTATTGATCCTACGGGCTGCCAATTTGCAGTAATACACAGTAATACACAGCCTGCTAAGTCTATGATTAACTATGACACATATATAATATGTGCGTTCACATTTTGTATTTGTGACTTCGCATTGATTGGCAGCTTTTGGACTTGATTCATGTACATCCAGCAGGAGGTTGACTCAGTGATTAGCACATTATAGTCTCAGTATAGTCGCAGTTCTTGTGCAGTCACCTTTCATCAGTGTTGTCGTTTTGGGATCAGTAATATCAGCTCAACGTGTTTTAACAATATTTTATTTTTACTTTTTCACCTTGGTTTTTCACTATATCTATTTAGAAAATTAAAAATTACTACTGTGATGTGCACCCGAAATGTACTTCTGTGAATGTTCTTGTGACACGTGTTCATTCAATTGTTAATAAAACATATTATTTATGCTCTTGGCTGCCAGAAGTCTCTATGGATAAGCAGATTGTGTCATGACACAGGAAATTTAGGCCTACCAGGGTGCCTACGTAACCCCTCTTGGGGGTGGTGGGGGGAGGGACACCCGGTTGGCCGGTTGAATGGGGGCTGGGGGAAGGGTGAGGTCAAGTTGTCGTTGTACCGTGTGTCTTCACAATCTACGGGAGGAAGGGATCAAAGGGAGGGGGGGAGGGAATCTAGAGGGGGAGATGGGGGTGAGCTGAGGGAGGGGAGGAGGGGATCTGAGGGAGGGGGGGATGAGATCTAAGGGAGGGAGAGAAGGAGGGGAGGGGAAGGGGAAGATGAAGTGGTTGTGAATCCATGCGCCTGTAACGGTTCGAGTCCCCCCCCCAATCTCATATAGGCCCCTCTGTGCATAATCTGCCCCCCAGTTACATGTCTGTGTAGTGTGGTGCACCTGCTGGCTCACAGGACTCCTGAGTCTCCTGCTTGTTGGTTGTGGGGATTTCACCATGACAGGCGTCTGAGGTAGTGTGCTGAGTCCTACTCACATTTGGTACAGCGCCTCCATCCCATCCAGATCCCCACGATAGCAGGGAGGAATTTCTGAAAGGGAACTCCACTCACGAAGGGTCTTTTCATGGGCATCTTTATTAGCATGTCGTGTGGCAGACTGCCCATCACAGCGGCCGACACTTAGCCGCACATCTTGTAGTGGCACTCCATTCAGAAGGTTCCTCCTGACTCTTTAATCAAGTTGTCTTCCACCTCTCCCCTAAGATAGACCACCAGCTGTGCCAGAGCCCTGGACACAGTGTGTAATCAGATTGTCACTTTGCCACTCTGGCAGACAGACTTGAACTGCTGCAGACACTTCACTCCAACTCTGACTCTGACTCTGAACTTGAACCACACTCTCAACCACACTAACTTTAGGAAGTGATGTGGAATATATATATTGTGACATAGTCCAAAGATGTTAGGCGGCTTTCTGCCCCGTTTTAGAGCAGAAAGTGCAGGAATAGTTAATGATCCGTTCCACAGCTTCCCATTAACTCAGGCAGCTGGATGGAAAATCCAGACCACAGATTACAATGGCTCTAGTTCTCCCTCACCTGCTCTTCTAATAACATGCACAGGTACTTAGAGCAGAGAGGTTTTGCATTTCACTCTCTCTCCTTGGAGCCTGGGGGCTGGGGGTGTCGCTGCTCTCCTGCATCCAGTGTCGAGGTTGACGGCCTCTCCACGTATGACAGTACCAGAGGATTTGCCTGGACCCCACGAACAGATAAGACAAAACAAATGATTACTGCTGTTGCTAAAAGACTGTGCTGTATCTTGTGTCCCTAAATGAGAGAGCATTGTTTTAAGCTGGGGAACCAGTTTAGTTGGCCAGCAGCTGTTAGAGAGACTGATTCTGATGTGTAGTTAGATCCCTGAAAGGGATAGGATTTGCTTATATGATTTTGGTTTTATTTCTTGAAATAACAGAGTGGGAAATATTGTAACACTGAAATGTGTGAACTGCTGAATGAAAGTATCTGAGTACCTCTAACCTTCACATGTTAAAGCTGCAGTACCTTACTTGGATGAAAATAAAGCAGGCAGAAGCCTGAGTTAAGCAGCACAATACTTTGCATGATCCTGTTTGTTGTATAATTAACCCTAGAAGACTGTGTCGGGAAGAACCCAGACAGACGTCAGCACTACAAAAGAGGGGCGTTTGTCACATATGGTGGAGAATGCGGGCAGACACTAAAAAGTCTGTGGGTTTGCAAATAAATGCGGGGGTTTAAAATGGCCGCCGAGCTGAACTAAAGTACAGATGCTATGAGTGAAGTCTGTCCCACTGTGTATATCAGTTGTGCTTCTAGCATACACAGAGAATGTGCGAAGTGTGGATGCAATAGCACCCTGAACCCAAACAGAAAACCAAAATGTTTTGCTGAAAAAAAAAAAAATTTGCATCTAGCAAGTGCTGTTTGTAAAGCTAATGCCTTTTGCTGAAGTGAGTGAATTTGCAGCTAGCAAGTGCTGTATGCAAGTTGCTGAAGTGAGTGAAATTGCAGCTAGCAAATTGTCCCTGCCGGGTTTCTAAAATGGCCGACGTGAAATGTTTGTTGTGTAATGTACGTAACCATACAAAAGTGTCCCTTCAGGCCATACTATGATCACGACCCTGGAGGAGAGCCGTACCCACAGATGAATTTAGTATGCGGGGCCTGTCGTGAAGTAGGTCACATGGAAGATGTGTGCCCCAAAATTTTCAAAGACAAACAGCTGCAAAAGCAAGCAACGCCCTGTGAGTGCAAGCAAGATGTGGAAGCTGATACCAGTGAGCGGGTGCCCAGTACCACTGATATCTCTGGAGCTAATAAAGCAAAAAGAAAGAAAACTGTTCCTCAAGTCACAGGGGAAGTGAACGAGCCACTTGAACCTGCACTGTCAGGACATGCGTCAGAAAGGCGCCGAGATGAGCAACAGCCCATAGGGCCTGGCGCAATCGTCCCAGGAATGACGACACGCCTAGAGATGACAAAGGCTACTGCTACCATCATAGGCAGAGAGCCAAGCAAATCAAAGAAAACAAGAACTGACTGGAAACTATGCTATGAGATGTCCCAGAAAGATGTGCAAAACTTCATCACAGAGTTAGGGGTTTCTCGGCAAGAGGCTAGCGCGCTTAAAGCAGAGCTGGAACTCTCACGCCATGAGGTCTACGCTCGCAGCACAGAGCTGTGTACATTGAAGGAAACCTATGAGAATACCCTGAGTAATTTAGAGACTGTAAAGAGAGAGAATGTAAGCCTGACACAGAAAAATTCAGACTTGACTGACCAGATCAGTGAAGGTGATGAGAAGCTTCACCAAGCAGAAAAAGTGGAGAAGCAATTGATCCAGGAAAAGTTAGAAATGCAGGAAGCACTGCAGAATACAGAATCAGCGGCGATCCAGGCGACACAAACTGCAGAGCTCCAAAAAATGGAGGCGCTGATGCAAACCCAGAGCAAGCACCAGATAGAGGTGAAGACCCTGAGGGAGGCCTGGCACGATCAGGTTGAAGAGCTGCAGAAGCAGATGGCTGAGCGCGAGATACAGTGCGCCAGGAGAGAGGAGATCTCCGTCCGTCAGGTGGTCTGCCTGACATTGCGCTATGAAAGCGAGATGGCCGATATCTACAAGCAGCTGGACCACACGGCAAATGAGGGGGCCCGGCTGCAGCTGGAGCTGGACAAGACCCAGAAGGAGCACCTGCAGCTGCAGGTCAAGAATAGAGAAAATGAAACAGAGTTAAACCTCGCTCTGAAACAGATGACGGACATGGGAGAAGCGGCTAAAGTGGTTCAGTCGGGCTATCAATCCTACCTCCTAACCAAGCAAGCTGTACGTTCCTATACGTGTATCTTCAATGCTGTTGCAATATTACGATTTGCTATAAAGATGAAGTTGGAGAAAGAGATTCCAAGGCTAAAAGAGACACGGTCACAAAAGGAGACCAGGGAACGTAAACTCAATGCCCTCACTGATGACAAAGAGGAAGGAGAAAGAATTGACTTTGATTGTGCTGCTGTTATTCCAGAAACAGATAGGCACCCTCCTGAGAATATTCTCCCTGATCTGGGATTCAAAAATCCAGATCCTCAATTTCATTTACGTTGTCCAGAAGATTATCAAACTAGTGGACACACCCAGGACACCACAGAAGATGTTTTAGCCAAGTGGGTGGCAGTTCCTGAAAACACAAACTTGTTGACAGATCCTGATGACGTGGTTAATATGGACTACGTTTGTACAGAGGCAACTAGGTCTCCAAAACCCAAAGGCCTGGTAATGGCCACAAAAGGGAAATCAAAGATTGAAAAGAAAAAACAACGAAGGTTAACACGGCGCCTGAATAGTTCCATATCTCACCAATCTGGACCACACTGTGGAGCCAAGGAGAATCCGGTCCAAGGGTCTCATCAGAAGCTAAAGAAACAGTCCAGTCATTTGCAGGTTGCAGCGGGCTATGAAATAAAGTCAAAGGATGCAATAGACTGGAAGTCAAAAAAAAAAAAAAAAATATGTTTGGGGGAACTGACCGATTTTATTTTTTTTATTACACGTGTGGACTATGTCACGGACACTTAACTATGCAAATAAGCATTTTGTCAATATTACAATGTTATATTGGTTCTCTGTGTTGAAAATGTAGCTAAACTACAAATTAATATACAGGGTTGATGGCCCTTAAGATTACAAGGCTGTAGTATAAGGAAAAAAATATTGGTTGCTTACAATATGAAAAAAAAAAAAAAAAAATGCCCTTTTCGGTTGGTAAATTTATAATGAGGTTCATATTCTAGAGTAGAAAAACCCAGGGAGGTAATAGAAATTGTCTGGTTTTGTGAATATATTTAGCAGATCCTGGGTTGTAAGAATGTGTGCTAGACATTTATTTTTCAAAATAGTTCCCTAATAGAGAGCAACAAAAAAATATGTTTGCCAAGTATAGTCTCTTATGACGAAACCTATTGTCCATAATTGCCGTGGAAAAAGTTCATATTCGTGTCATGTGAATACTTAATGTTGTACTGAGGAGTTAGCTCAAGTATTTCAGGTAGGACGCTCACCCCAGTGAGGTCCATGGCCGCTCACCCCAGTAGGTGTGAGCTGGGGAGGGGGATATGTGACATAGTCCAAAGATGTTAGGCAGCTTTCTGCCCCGTTTTAGAGCAGAAAGTGCAGGAATAGTTAATGATCCGTTCCACAGCTTCCCATTAACTCAGGCAGCTGGATGGAAAATCCAGACCACAGATTACAATGGCTCTAGTTCTCCCTCACCTGCTCTTCTAATAACATGCACAGGTACTTAGAGCAGAGAGGTTTTGCATTTCACTCTCTCTCCTTGGAGCCTGGGGGCTGGGGGTGTCGCTGCTCTCCTGCATCCAGTGTCGAGGTTGACGGCCTCTCCACGTATGACAGTACCAGAGGATTTGCCTGGACCCCACGAACAGATAAGACAAAACAAATGATTACTGCTGTTGCTAAAAGACTGTGCTGTATCTTGTGTCCCTAAATGAGAGAGCATTGTTTTAAGCTGGGGAACCAGTTTAGTTGGCCAGCAGCTGTTAGAGAGACTGATTCTGATGTGTAGTTAGATCCCTGAAAGGGATAGGATTTGCTTATATGATTTTGGTTTTATTTCTTGAAATAACAGAGTGGGAAATATTGTAACACTGAAATGTGTGAACTGCTGAATGAAAGTATCTGAGTACCTCTAACCTACACATGTTAAAGCTGCAGTACCTTAATTGGATGAAAATAAAGCAGGCAGAAGCCTGAGTTAAGCAGCACAATACTTTGCATGATCCTGTTTGTTGTATAATTAACCCTAGAAGACTGTGTCGGGAAGAACCCAGACAGACGTCAGCACTACAAAAGAGGGGCGTTTGTCACAATATGTAATGGATATTCTGACCTGGCTGACCCACCCAATCTCACATTGGCCCCTGTGGTCTATCCAGTCCCCATTACATGGTAGTGTCTGGTGGTGCACCTGTCGGCAACAGGACTCCTGAGTCTCCCGCATGATGGTGTTTGGGGATTGTCAACCAGACAGGCAACTGAGGTAGTGTGGGTGCGAGTTCTACCTACATACAGTGCAGCGCCTCCACCTCATCAGGATCTCTGCGTCCGCATGGAGATGGTCCTGATGAGGAACTCCTTCTTGGTGGTGCCTTCCGCTGGAGAGTTACTTCAGTCTCACACAGTGGAGTTGACTTAGAACTGGGCATCTTTATTGTAGTTGGTATGGGCAAGCTGCCCTTCACAGCTATCAGCTTAGCCGGTCATTATCTGTGCTTTCCCTTTAGAAGGTTCGCCCTCCCATTGGAGTTGGATCACCACTTGTGCCAGGTCCCTGGACACAGGGTAGGCCCGGCCAGCTTTGCTGCTGCTGGCCCCTGAGTTAGAACCGTGTCACTAGTTAACGCACTAGTGAGCACCTCAGCCTTCTGCTCTGAACTCAGCCTTATAGAACACACTTAACGTTGGGCAGTGCTGTGCCTTATATACCTTAGGAACAGGCACATCTCTGATGTCACTAACGGTGGACTCAGAGCATGTTACCACTCCCCTTGAATACACATGACACCTAACCAGGGTGTGAGGGCAAACCTGTAACTTACCAGGCTTACTACCAGCATGAGAGAAAACTGTATGCCATATTACAACATGGCTACATATAGGTTCCAGAAAGACCCACCTCTGTGTCACTAACAGTGGACACAGAGCATGCTGTCACTTCCTTTGCTACTATATTACACATCACAGGGGTTTGAGGGCAAACCTCCATGATGACTACTGGCAACCCTGCCCTTTTAACAGGAGTTACTGCTCAGTAAGAGAGAGATCTGTACACCAATTCTACACATGGCTACACGCCCTTACATGCTATGTGAGGGGGGTATCTAAGGGAGGGGGAGGCCTTGCTGAACTGGCTTTTTTTGTGCTATTTACCTATGTGCGTCGGGCTGCAGGCTTTTAACCCATGAAACCCAGGGTAGCTGCATTTCTAACTCTGCAACATGGGTCTGAAAATGTGATGGAAGGGAACACGGGATTATACATACTGTACAATATAGTTAACCCCTTCCCTCCCGACATAATTTACAAACATATAATAATACAATAAAGGCTTGCAGGGGGTTGCAAACTTATTCTGGGATAAAAACAGATGTAGTGGGGGAATGCAGGTTATTACCCAACACATGAACCCCTCGAATCCCGATCCTGATTTCAGAGCTGCCAGCTGGGTGTGACCCCTTTATTTCTGGCCTGGCACACCGTTTAAACGCATTGCAGCTGGGAAATTCAGCTGCAATCTGGGACAAATAAAGATGGTGAACAGGAATGCAAGTTATTACACACAGTTTACACATTAACCCCTTCAGTCCCAACACGATTTAGGGTCTCGATCGTCACACCCAGTAAAGGCAAAAATCACATAATTGTTATTGTCGCAAAATTAGTATACAGTTGCAGTAATACATTTTCGACATCTGGGTCCCAGAGCTGACACTGTAAGACCCTAACACACGGATCAGAATTAACCAAGTGGGCATGAACTTTATTACAAGCCTGGTTAACCCCTTCACCGTCACAATTGGTTTTATGTGGGGGCACAGGGGGTGGGTTGTTTATTGGTGTTTATTAAATATTGTAATGGTTTATTGGGGACCTAAGAGGTGGGTAATAGGGATGTTGTTTGTATTGTTTTTATTGTGGGTAGCGGGGGTGGGCGAAGGGGGTATTATTCCCAAGAATAGGTGTTTAGACTTACCGGGTGGCTATTGCGGGAGAGTGGGTTAACCCCTTAATTCCTTTAGCGGTTACTAACCGGTACGGTTATTAAGGGGTTAGGGGACATTAGATTGTCTTTTTTTATTGTTCTATATTGTTTGTAGCAACGGAGGATATGGACGGGATGAGGATGAGGATGAGGGTGACCTTCATGGTGGCAGCCTGGCAGGGGTGAGTGCAAGATTTATTTACTTGCTTAATGTTGTATTTTAAATCCATAATTGGATAATGTAATCTGGGCCATTATTTTACTGTATGTGTTAGGGCAGGGGGGAGCAAAATTTTTATGCCAAGCCCCCCTTTTCATCCAGGAAATTTCTCGGGCCCCCCCTGCCTGATGTAAACAAAATCATATAAAAAAAAAAACCTTTATTAAACGGTATGCAATGTAAATACAAATATGTCTAAATACTTACGTAATTGAACACCTCGCGCTTGCATAATTAGGCTGCGTCCACGCTGCCGCTGAGATCGGTGACATCCCCAACTCTAATAATAATTTTGCAAGCACTGGGGGGGGGGGGGGATCGGGGCTATTTTTGTGTGTGTGTGCACGTGGCTGTGTGTGTGTGCATTGACTGCTGCTGAGCGCGCTTCAAAGTCAATTTTGTTTGTCTCCAGCTTGGGAGAGCGTACGTGCACAAAGGCAATCCTTTTGGGGGCATTCATCCACCTCTTTGCACTTCTCTTCCCTCTCCCCCCCCCCCTCCTTTTTTTCTTTCCCCTCCTTTTTTTCCCTTCTCCCATTTGCCTTTTTACTCTCCCTGCTCTTTGGCCACCAGTGTCATCCACACTCCCACGTACAGTAATATCTATTTATTTTTATCCGTTTTCAATGTTGTGTTTTCACTTTTTTTTAAATTATTTCTGTACATTCATCGTATGATTGATATAGTGGCTGCGTGGCAGCCTACCCTCTCACTCGCAGAGGATCGCAGCGTGGCAGCCTACCCTCTCACTCGCAGAGGATCGCAGCATGGCAGCCGACCCTCTCACTTGCAGAGGATCGCAGCGTGGCATCCTACCCTCTCACTCGCAGAGGATCGCAGCGTGGCAGCCTACACTCTCACTTGCAGAGAATCGCAGCGTGGCATCCTACCCTCTTACTTGCAGAGGATCGCAGCGTGGCTGCCTACCCTCTCACTCGCAGAGGATCGCAGCGTGGCAGCCGACCCTCTCACTCGCAGAGGATCGCAGCGTGGCAGCCGACCCACTCACTCGCAGAGGATCGCAGCGTGGCAGCCTACCCTTTCACTCGCAGAGGATCGCAGCGTGGCATCCTACCCTCTCACTCGCAGAGGATCGCAGCGTGGCATCCTACCCTCTCACTCGCAGAGGATCGCAGCGTGGCAGCCTACCCTCTCACTCGCAGAGGATCGCAGCGTGGCATCCTACCCTCTCACTCGCAGAGGATCGCAGCGTGGCATCCTACCCTCTCACTCGCAGAGGATCGCAGCGTGGCAGCCTACCCTTTCACTCGCAGAGGATCGCAGCGTGGCTGCCTACCCTCTCACTCGCAGAGGATCGCAGCGTGGCAGCCCACCCTCTCACTCGCAGAGGATCGCAGCGTGGCAGCCTATCCTCACACTCGCAGAGGATCGCAGCGTGGCAGCCTACCCTCTCACTCGCAGAGGATCGCAGCGTGGCAGCCTACCCTCTCACTCGCAGAGGATCGCAGCGTGGCTGCCTACCCTCTCACTCGCAGAGGATAGCAGCGTGGCAGCCTACCCTCTCACTCGCAGAGGATCGCAGCGTGGCAGCCTACCCTCTCACTCGCAGAGGATCGCAGCGTGGCAGCCTACCCTCTCACTCGCAGAGGATCGCAGCGTGGCAGCCTACCCTCTCACTCGCAGAGGATCGCAGCGTGGCAGCCTACCCTCTCACTCGCAGAGGATCGCAGCGTGGCTGCCTACCCTCTCACTTGCAGAGGATCGCAGCGTGGCATCCTACCCTCTCACTCGCAGAGGATAGCAGCGTGGCAGCCTACCCTCTCACTCGCAGAGGATCGCAGCGTGGCTGCCTACCCTCTCACTCGCAGAGGATCGCAGCGTGGCAGCCTACCCTCTCACTCGCAGAGGATCGCAGCGTGGCTGCCTACCCTCTCACTCGCAGAGGATCGCAGCGTGGCAGCCTACCCTCTCACTCGCAGAGGATCGCAGCGTGGCTGCCTACCCTCTCACTCGCAGAGGATCGCAGCGTGGCTGCCTACCCTCTCACTCGCAGAGGATCGCAGCGTGGCTGCCTACCCTCTCACTCGCAGAGGATCGCAGCGTGGCAGCCTACCCTCTCACTCGCAGAGGATCTCAGCGTGGCAGCCTACCCTCTCACTCGCAGAGGATCGCAGCGTGGCAGCCTACCCTCTCACTCGCAGAGGATCGCAGCGTGGCAGCCTACCCTCTCACTCGCAGAGGATCGCAGCGTGGCATCCTACCCTCTCACTCGCAGAGGATCGCAGCGTGGCAGCCTACCCTTTCACTCGCAGAGGATCGCAGCGTGGCATCCTACCCTCTCACTCGCAGAGGATCGCAGCGTGGCATCCTACCCTCTCACTCGCAGAGGATCGCAGCGTGGCTGCCTACCCTCTCACTCGCAGAGGATCGCAGCGTGGCAGCCTACCCTCTCACTCGCAGAGGATCGCAGCGTGGCAGCCTACCCTCTCACTCGCAGAGGATCGCAGCGTGGCAGCCTACCCTCTCACTCGCAGAGGATCGCAGCGTGGCAGCCTACCCTCTCACTCGCAGAGGATCGCAGCGTGGCAGCCTACCCTCTCACTCGCAGAGGATCGCAGCGTGGCTGCCTACCCTCTCACTCGCAGAGGATCGCAGCGTGGCTGCCTACCCTCTCACTCGCAGAGGATCGCAGCGTGGCATCCTACCCTCTCACTCGCAGAGGATAGCAGCGTGGCAGCCTACCCTCTCACTCGCAGAGGATCGCAGCGTGGCTGCCTACCCTCTCACTCGCAGAGGATCGCAGCGTGGCAGCCTACCCTCTCACTCGCAGAGGATCGCAGCGTGGCAGCCTACCCTCTCACTCGCAGAGGATCGCAGCGTGGCTGCCTACCCTCTCACTCGCAAGAGGATCGCAGCGTGGCAGCCTACCCTCTCACTCGCAGAGGATCGCAGCGTGGCTGCCTACCCTCTCACTCGCAGAGGATCGCAGCGTGGCTGCCTACCCTCTCAATCGCAGAGGATCGCAGCGTGGCTGCCTACCCTCTCACTCGCAGAGGATCGCAGCGTGGCAGCCTACCCTCTCACTCGCAGAGGATCTCAGCGTGGCAGCCTACCCTCTCACTCGCAGAGGATCGCAGCGTGGCAGCCTACCCTCTCACTCGCAGAGGATCGCAGCGTGGCAGCCTACCCTCTCACTTGCAGAGGATCGCAGCGTGGCATCCTACCATCGCACTCGCAGAGGATCGCAGCGTGGCAGCCTACCCTTTCACTCGCAGAGGATCGCAGCGTGGCATCCTACCCTCTCACTCGCAGAGGGTCGCAGCGTGGCATCCTACCCTCTCACTCGCAGAGGATCGCAGCGTGGCATCCTACCCTCTCACTCGCAGAGGATCGCAGCGTGGCTGCCTACCCTCTCACTTGCAGAGGATCGCAGCGTGGCATCCTACCCTCTCACTCGCAGAGGATCGCACGAAGCAGGTTGCCAGCGGAGGAGAGCAGGAACACAGCGCTATTGCAGGGCAGACACCAGAAGAAGGGGCGTTTGACATCACAGCGCTGGGGCGTTCTCCTCCCTCGTACCTCCGAAGCCCCTGCGTGTGCGTGCACACACCATCACGTGGCCGCCATCTGCACTATCCTGTTCAGCCGCCTGCGCACATCTTCGGCTGGCCGCCCGCGCACATCTTTTTGGCCGCCCGCGCACAGCTTTTTTGCCCTCCTGTGCACCCAGGTTTTGCTGCACGCCACCTGCACCCCCCCTAAATAATCTTGCGCCCCCAGTTTGCGCACTGCTTCATTCAACCACAATACCCACACACAGACTCAATCACAACACACACAAACAACACACACTCATATCACAACCAACACAGACACAACCCATACACACAACACACACACAATCACAACATACACAACCCACACTCAATCACAACCAACACAGACACAACACACACACACACAACACCCATACAGACACAACACACACTCAATCACAACCAACACAGACACAACAGACAACAGACACAACATCCACCCTCAATAAGAACACACACACACACACAACACACACTCAATCACACACACACAATCAAACAACACACATTCAATCACAACCAACAGACACAACACCCACATACACACATAGCACATATACTCAATCAAAACACACGCAGACACAACACACACTCACACACAGACACAACACACATACTCAATCACAACCAACACAGACACAACACCCACACACACAGCACACACTCAATCACAACCAACATAACAAACACACAATCACAGACAACACACACACAATCACAACACACACAATCACAGACAACACACACTCAATCACAATAGACAAAACACCCACACACAGCACATCTACTCAATCACAACACACACTCAATCACAACCGACAAAACACAGTCACAGTTTCACCTGGGGGGTGGAGTACAAAGTGTAACGGGTATTCCCCCCCCCAATCGCAGATATGGTTTGGGTGCGGAGAACATACAGTGTTACCTGGTGTGGTGCTTTACCTGTTTGGCTCACAGGAGGGCTGAGCTTCCGCCACGGGGAACCTGGGGCAATTATATTAAGAGTAACCCTGTACTCGGTGCAGCGCCTCCACCTGCGATGGTTCCTAGCAGAGCAGGAATGGTTCCTCGCAGGACACATACAATAACTCACACACCGTAATGTATGATAACCAGTAACGTTTACTTGTGAACATAAGAAACAGCATACAACACAAATAGAATATCTACGGGTGTCCCTCACTAGAGGCGACACTGACTACGGCGTCGCGCAGGACGCTTCCCCAACACAGGATGATCCCACCCCGTGTCCATAGGATCCCCACCCAATGTCCCACACTCTTGCAGAGAGAGGATATGGGTGACTGTGCAGTCACTATTAAAGCTAATGGCCAGTTGGTGCACTTGTGGCTTTAAAGTACCTGCCCGAGCACTCCAGTGCTCGGATCCGCAACACTTCGCAAAGGATCTGTCGCTCGGCGATTCCGTCTGATCCCAAGCTGGAGATAGTCTCTGTGGTTCCCGACTGAGCCCGAACCTCTTCCAGGGAAACGCAGCGTCCGCTGTGTTCCTATCTAACTCTAGCGCTACTGTGATAGGATCCCTAACCTAGGGCCTGTCCCTATAGCACCACAAACTGGGGAGTGAGGACCTATCTGGGACCTAAGGGGTTAATAGCCTGCTCCGCTCCCCTAACTCTTCCCAGTCCTGACTCTCACTAACAACTAGCACTCGCAGCTACGCGCTGCAACCTACTGGATGCGTACTGCAAACGTGCTGCACAAATACTTTGCCTTCTTGTCACGCCTCACAGCACTGCCAGCCGTGACCCTGACAAGACAGCACACACACGCACTAAGGGCAGCGTCCCTAACATGGGCCGTCCCTCAGCACTTACCCACTAACCTGGTGGGTAGTTGGGGCCAACCTGGAATGTGGGGGACCTTACGCGGTGCAGGAGCTTCACTCGCTCCCTGCACCCTTCCTTCCCCTTCAGCTCCCTGCTCCAAATGACTAGCGAGCTGCAAGCCCGCGAAATGTATCTCTTTTCCTTCTGAGAAATCCTAAGCCCTATTGGCTCCCTGGCATCACGTGGGGCACGCAGAGGCTCCTGGGACTCATAGTCCCTGCCTAGAGCCTTCCCTGGTAGGCTAGGGCTTCGCGGGCTTTCGGTGAGCTGTTCTGCGCCTGCGCGATCTATCAGAGAAGCCCCGCCCCCGCATAAGGACTAGAGCAGAGAGAAGCCCCGCCCCCGCAGCAAGCACAGAGCAGAGAGAAGCCCCGCCCCCGCAGCAAGCACAGAGCAGAGAGAAGCCCCGCCCCCGCAGCAAGCACAGAGCAGAGAGAAGCCCCGCCCCTGCAGCAAGCACAGAGCAGAGAGAAGCCCCACCCCCGCAGCAAGCACAGAGCAGAGAGAGAAGCCCCACCCCCGCAGCAAGCACAGAGCAGAGAGAGAAGCCCCACCCCTGCAGCAAGCACAGAGCAGAGAGAGAAGCCCCGCCCCCGCAGCAAGCACAGAGCAGAGAGAAGCCCCACCCCCGCAGCAAGCACAGAGCAGAGAGAAGCCCCGCCCCAGCAGCAAGCACAGAGCAGAGAGAAGCCCCGCCCCCGCAGCAAGCACAGAGCAGAGAAGCCCCGCCCCCGCAGCAAGCACAGAGCAGAGAGAAGCCCCGCTCCCGCAGCAAGCACAGAGCAGAGAAGCCCCGCCCCGCAGCAAGCACAGAGCAGAGAGAAGCCCCGCCCCCGCAGCAAGCACAGAGCAGAGAGAAGCCCCGCCCCCGCAGCAAGCACAGAGCAGAGAGAAGCCCCGCCCCCACAGCAAGCACAGAGCAGAGAGAAGCCCCGCCCCAGCAGCAAGCACAGAGCAGAGAAGCCCCGCCCCTGCAGCAAGCACAGAGCAGAGAAGCCCCGCCCCAGCAGCAAGCACAGAGCAGAGAGAAGCCCCGCCCCCGCAGCAAGCACAGAGCAGAGAGAAGCCCCTCCCCCACAGCAAGCACAGAGCAGAGAGAAGCCCCGCCCCTGCAGCAAGCACAGAGCAGAGAGAAGCCCCACCCCCGCAGCAAGCACAGAGCAGAGAGAGTAGCCCCGCCCCCGCAGCAAGCACAGAGCAGAGAGAAGCCCCGCCCCCACAGCAAGCACAGAGCAGAGAGAAGCCCCGCCCCTGCAGCAAGCACAGAGCAGAGAGAAGCCCCACCCCCGCAGCAAGCACAGAGCAGAGAGAAGCCCCACCCCCGCAGCAAGCACAGAGCAGAGAGAGAAGCCCCACCCCTGCAGCAAGCACAGAGCAGAGAGAGAAGCCCCGCCCCCGCAGCAAGCACAAAGCAGAGAGAAGCCCCACCCCGGCAGCAAGCACAGAGCAGAGAGAAGCCCCGCCCCAGCAGCAAGCACAGAGCAGAGAGAAGCCCTGCCCCCGCAGCAAGCACAGAGCAGAGAAGCCCCGCCCCTGCAGCAAGCACAGAGCAGAGAAGCCCCGCCCCCGCAGCAAGCACAGAGCAGAGAGAAGCCCCGCCCCCGCAGCAAGCACAGAGCAGAGAAGCCCCGCCCCGCAGCAAGCACAGAGCAGAGAGAAGCCCCGCCCCCGCAGCAAGCACAGAGCAGAGAGAAGCCCCGCCCCCGCAGCAAGCACAGAGCAGAGAGAAGCCCCGCCCCCGCAGCAAGCACAGAGCAGAGAAGCCCCGCCCCCGCAGCAAGCAGAGAGTAGCCCCGCCCCCACAGCAAGCACAGAGCAGAGAGAAGCCCCGCCCCCGCAGCAAGCACAGAGCAGAGAGAAGCCCCGCCCCAGCAGCAAGCATAGAGCAAAGAGAAGCCCCGCCCCCGCAGCAAGCAGAGAGAAGCCCCGCCCCCACAGCAAGCATAGAGCAGAGAAGCCCCGCCCCTGCAGCAAGCACAGAGCAGAGAAGCCCCACCCCCGCAGCAAGCACAGAGCAGAGAGAATCCCCGCCCCAGCAGCAAGCACAGAGCAGAGAGAAGCCCCGCCCCAGCAGCAAGCACAGAGCAGGGAGAAGCCCCACCCCCGCAGCAAGCACAGAGCAGAGAGAAGCCCCGCCCCAGCAGCAAGCACAGAGCAGAGAGAAGCCCCGCCCCCGCAGCAAGCACAGAGCAGAGAGAAGCCCCGCCCCCGCAGCAAGCACAGAGCAGAGAAGCCCCGCCCCAGCAGCAAGCACAGAGCAGGGAGAAGCCCCGCCCCCGCAGCAAGCACAGAGCAGAGAGAAGCCCCGCCCCCGCAGCAAGCACAGAGCAGAGAGAAGCCCCGCCCCCGCAGCAAGCACAGAGCAGAGAGAATCCCCGCCCCAGCAGCAAGCACAGAGCAGAGAGAAGCCCCGCCCCAGCAGCAAGCACAGAGCAGGGAGAAGCCCCACCCCCGCAGCAAGCACAGAGCAGAGAGAAGCCCCGCCCCCGCAGCAAGCAGAGACAAGCCCCGCCCCCGCAGCAAGCACAGAGCAGAGAGAAGCCCCGCCCCCGCAGCAAGCACAGAGCAGAGAGAAGCCCCGCCCCAGCAGCAAGCACAGAGCAGAGAGAAGCCCCACCCCAGCAGCAAGCACAGAGCAGGGAGAAGCCCCGCCCCCGCAGCAAGCACAGAGCAGAGAGAAGCCCCGCCCCCGCAGCAAGCACAGAGCAGAGAGAAGCCCCGCCCCCGCAGCAAGCAGAGAGAAGCCCCGCCCCCGCAGCAAGCACAGAGCAGAGAGAAGCCCTGCCCCCGCAGCAAGCACAGAGCAGAGAGAAGCCCCGCCCCCACAGCAAGCAGAGAGAAGCCCCGCCCCCGCAGCAAGCACAGAGCAGAGAGAAGCCCCGCCCCCGCAGCGAGCAGAGAGAAGCCCCGCCCCCGCAGCAAGCACAGAGCAGAGAGAAGCCCCGCCCCCGCAGCAAGCACAGAGCAGAGAGAAGCCCCGCCACCGCAGCAAGCACAGAGCAGAGAGAAGCCCCGCCCCCGCAGCAAGCACAGAGCAGGGAGAAGCCCCGCCCCAGCAGCAAGCACAGAGCAGAGAGAAGCCCCGCCCCCGCAGCAAGCACAGAGCAGAGAGAAGCCCCGCCCCCGCAGCAAGCACAGAGCAGGGAGAAGCCCCGCCCCCGCAGCAAGCACAGAGCAGAGAGAAGCCCCGCCCCAGCAGCAAGCACAGAGCAGAGAGAAGCCCCGCCCCCGCAGCAAGCAGAGACAAGCCCCGCCCCCGCAGCAAGCACAGAGCAGAGAGAAGCCCCGCCCCCGCAGCAAGCACAGAGCAGAGAGAAGCCCCGCCCCAGCAGCAAGCACAGCGCAGAGAGAAGCCCCGCCCCCGCAGCAAGCACAGAGCAGAGAGAAGCCCCGCCCCAGCAGCAAGCACAGAGCAGAGAGAAGCCCCGCCCCCGCAGCAAGCACAGAGCAGAGAGAAGCCCCGCCCCCGCAGCAAGCAGAGACAAGCCCCGCCCCCGCAGCGAGCATAGAGCAGAGAGAAGCCCCGCCCCCGCAGCAAGCACAGAGCAGAGAGAAGCCCCGCCCCCACAGCAAGCACAGAGCAGAGAGAAGCCCCACCCCCGCAGCAAGCACAGAGCAGAGAGAGAAGCCCCACCCCCGCAGCAAGCACAGAGCAGAGAGAGAAGCCCCGCCCCCGCAGCAAGCACAGAGCAGAGAGAAGCCCCGCCCCCGCAGCAAGCACAGAGCAGAGAGAAGCCCCGCCCCCGCAGCAAGCACAGAGCAGAGAAGCCCCGCCCCCGCAGCGAGCACAGAGCAGAGAGAAGCCCCGCCCCGCAGCAAGCACAGAGCAGAGAGAAGCCCCCACACCAAGCACAGAGCAGAGAGAAGCCCCGCCCCAGCAGCAAGCACAGAGCAGAGAAGCCCCGCCCCCGCAGCAAGCACAGAGCAGAGAATCCCCGCCCCAGCAGCAAGCACAGAGCAGAGAGAAGCCCCGCCCCCGCAGCAAGCACAGAGCAGAGAGAAGCCCCGCCCCCGCAGCAAGCACAGAGCAGAGAGAAGCTCCGCCCCCGCAGCAAGCAGAGAGAAGCCCTGCCCCCGCAGCAAGCACAGAGCAGAGAGAAGCCCCGCCCCCGCAGCAAGCACAGAGCAGAGAGAAGCCCCGTCCCAGCAGCAAGCACAGAGCAGAGAGAAGCCCCGCCCCAGCAGCAAGCACAGAGCAGGGAGAAGCCCCGCCCCCGCAGCAAGCACAGAACAGAGAGAAGCCCCGCCCCCGCAGCAAGCAGAGAGAAGCCCCGCCCCCACAGCAACCACAGAGCAGAGAGAAGCCCTGCCCCCGCAGCAAGCACAGAGCAGAGAGAAGCCCCGCCCCCACAGCAAGCACAGAGCAGAGAGAAGCCCCGCCCCCGCAGCAAGCACAGAGCAGAGAGAAGCCCCGCCCCTGCAGCAAGCACAGAGCAGAGAGAAGCCCCGCCCCCGCAGCGAGCATAGAGCAGGGAGAAGCCCCGCCCCCGCAGCAAGCACAGAGCAGAGAGAATCCCCGCCCCCGCAGCAAGCACAGCGCAGAGAAGCCCCGCCCCCGCAGCAAGCACAGAGCAGAGAAGCCCCGCCCCCGCAGCAAGCACAGAGCAGGGAGAAGCCCCGCCCCCGCAGCAAGCACAGAGCAGAGAGAAGCCCCGCCCCCGCAGCAAGCACAGAGCAGAGAGAAGCCCCGCCCCCGCAGCAAGCACAGAGCAGAGAGAAGCCCCGCCCCAGCTGCAAGCACAGAGCAGAGAGAAGCCCCGCCCCAGCAGCAAGCACAGAGCAGGGAGAAGCCCCGCCCCCGCAGCAAGCACAGAGCAGAGAGAAGCCCCGCCCCCGCAGCAAGCAGAGAGAAGCCCCGCCCCCACAGCAAGCACAGAGCAGAGAGAAGCCCTGCCCCCGCAGCAAGCACAGAGCAGAGAGAAGCCCCGCCCCCACAGCAAGCACAGAGCAGAGAGAAGCCCCGCCCCCGCAGCAAGCACAGAGCAGAGAGAAGCCCCGCCCCCGCAGCAAGCATAGAGCAAAGAGAAGCCCCGCCCCCGCAGCAAGCACAGAGCAGAGAAGCCCCGCCCCCGCAGCAAGCACAGAGCAGGGAGAAGCCCCGCCCCCGCAGCAAGCACAGAGCAGAGAGAAGCCCCGCCCCCGCAGCAAGCACAGAGCAGAGAGAGAAGCCCCGCCCCCGCAGCAAGCACAGAGCAGAGAAGCCCCGCCCCCGCAGCAAGCAGAGAGAAGCCCCGCCCCAGCAGCAAGCACAGAGCAGAGAGAAGCCCCGCCCCCACAGCAAGCACAGAGCAGAGAGAAGCCCCGCCCCTGCACAAGCACAGAGCAGAGAGAAGCCCCGCCCCCGCAGCAAGCACAGAGCAGAGAGAAGCCCCGCCCCCACAGCAAGCACAGAGCAGAGAGAAGCCCCGCCCCCACAGCAAGCACAGAGCAGAGAAGCCCCGCCCCCGCAGCAAGCACAGAGCAGAGAAGCCCCGCCCCCGCAGCAAGCACAGAGCAGAGAGAAGCCCCGCCCCCGCAGCGAGCACAGAGCAGAGAGAAGCCCCGCCCCGCAGCAAGCACAGAGCAGAGAGAAGCCCCGCCCCCACACCAAGCACAGAGCAGAGAGAAGCCCCGCCCCCGCAGCGAGCACAGAGCAGAGAGAAGCCCCGCCCCCGCAGCAAGCACAGAGCAGAGAAGCCCCGCCCCCGCAGCAAGCACAGAGCAGGGAGAAGCCCCGCCCCCCGCAGTAAGCACAGAGCAGAGAGAAGCCCCGCCCCCGCAGCAAGCACAGAGCAGAGAGAAGCAGCAGCATGGAGCTTTTGGCCGTCCATGCACAGCTCTGCCTGCCCCCAGGTTTTGCCGTATGCAGCCTGCGCCCCCCTAAATAATCTTGCGCGTCCCCCAGTTTGCGCACCACTGTGTTAGGGGGCGGGGGAGAGGGGTGTATTTCTTCTAAAGTATTGTTTTTTTGGGGGAGGGATGGGGGGGCACACGATTGGTACCGCAGGGCAGTGGTGACCCCCGGACTCCTGCGGGGATCACCTGAGGGCCACGGACTCCCGCGGGGATAAGCCGGGGACCCCCACCAACCTGTTGTATGAAGGGTGTGCCTGAAAAAAGGTTTAAAAAAATCTTTTTTTCTATTTCCAGCTTCTTCTGCGCCTGCCTTTAGCTGGCGTGTTTTTCTGGCGTGCTTTTATTGCACGATTGATTTATCCCTGCTTAGTGAATCCCGCTGACTGGCAAAAAACGACGTGTTTGCCTTTTTTTTGCCTGATCAGCCGGATTTTTTTCACAGGCCAGGAAAAATACCTTTTAAGGCTGATAAAGTGCGGTTCTCACTGCTTAGTGAATCGCGCAGCAGCCTGAATCGGCCATAGTAGCCACTTTGCGGTCTTAAAAGCAGTTATCAGTGCTTAGTGCATCGCCTCCTAAGCATCCTCAGGGGTACTGACTCATAGGATTGCACTGGGCACTTAAATAGTGTTCCACATCTGTCTGATTGATACTACAGGTGATTTAAGGTATGCTAAATGCAAATTGACTAATCGGGTTAACCCTGCAAGTGAACCGGCAAATTAAAATTACTTGGAGCATGTACAACATTAAAAATTTAATAAAAATTGCTATTTGCAAAATCACGATCGAAGAGATTACAAATATATTCAGAATTGTGTCATATGGATTTCATCTGAAGCATGAATTGTGGAGGAGATAAATATGAGTGTCCATCAAATGTGTGATTTAACTATTAAATGTACTTGTGTTGTGTATTCCATTTACAGGTATGTCCCTGTTTTCAACCTGTCAGTTTTGGCTCATAAATGTTCCAATCTGATCTATGAGAAATATATATTCCAAGTTCATTATTACAATCATAATTTAATCAAAATACTGATTTCCTAGTAAAATTGGATGGCAAGAAATCTTGTATTTAACAATCCAAATGGATTATGCTGGGTTTGATACTATTTTGTTTTTACAATTCAAGATGGATAATTTTGTTATTTAAGTAACATTCTAATTCCTTCTCATGGAACAAGAATCACATCTCTGTTTCACCCCCTCCTCCCCCCCCCTTTCCTTTGCAGCTTTTGCTTGTCAGGTTCTCATTCCAGCTGCATGTATTTTGCTCTGTACACACACAGTGCCTGTGTGTTAGACACAGTGTTGCGATCCTTGTCTCTGCATTATGCCAGTGAGTTGCTACAGCAACCTCAGCCTTTCTCTCAGAATGGGCTAGTCTGCCTTCTCCCCCTCTGTCTTGCCTACAGATGGTCTGTCCCCAGGCTATCTTGTTACCCAGAATACACTGGCACTTCCTTTTCCACCTTCAACACTGGCTGTGTGAGTACCCTTCTGTAATTTGCTCTACTAGCAAGGCCTCATCCTTTTTCACCTTTCCCCACTATCAAGCGCACTCACCATAGAGACATTCTCTCACAACACCATCATCCACAAGTGCCTTTGTAATCCATGTTTTTTCTCAATAAAGTGAAGAAAGACAAACTTGTTGTGCTTGTAACAGGAATGAGTTGAACCTATCTGGGCTATTCATACCACATATGACTCTGGCCTCCAGAATATTCCTCCACCACATATGTTAGTTGCTACAGTTTCAGAGAATCCGGATTTGATCCACATTTCTGATTTTATGTTAACCAATTACAATGGGGAATTAAGCACAGGTATTTCAGCACTATCATGGATTGTATATAGAAATGATTTACATATTATCATATCAATCTATATTTAGGATGACATTCTTAAAATAAAAGCCTGCTTTAATGCAAACTTTGCAGATTCCACTGTCATCTATTTAAAGGTACAGTATAACAATATATAACACTTCAATGCAACTGATACATTTCATGCTCAATTATCTAGTTGATGTTGCTATGGAAGCCAGTTCTTTTTGTGACAACTGCTATCTGAAATATAATTGTTACAGTTGACTTCCTTGGAAAAGGTTTTAGTCTGAATGTTCCCCTCTTCTACAGATATTTCTAAATCAAGAAATTCCAGCCTAGTTTTGCTTGCTGTATGGGTGAATTTCAGGTTACAGTGGTTGGTAGGGATATAATAAAAAAAGGCCTGTAATTGTTCTTGATCCCCTCTCCATATAATGATTATATCATCTATATACCTTCACCCGAGCACCAGGTTCACGCCATAGATATTATTGGACCAGATGGTGTGGTCTTCACACCAACCCATAAATAGGTTGGCGTAACTGGGCATGAACCTTGTGCCCATGGTCGTACCTTGAATTTGGAAATAATTATCCTCTTGGAACCAAAACACATTGTGTCTTAGAATGAATGCAATTTCCCTCCATTATAAACTGCATCTGCTCAACACTCATGTTTTCAGGTTGTGTAGGGTGGTGTCACATCCCTGCTGATGGTCAATACATGTATACAGGGATGTGACATCACATGTTGCCAGGAAAAAATCTTCCTCCCAGCAAACTTTGCTCAAGAGTTGGAGAACCTGTGTGGTATCTCTCAAGTGAGAAGTGAGTTTCTGCACAGAAGGTTGCAACAGGACGTCGAAATATTCAGAAAGGTTCTGGGTCAGTGAACCTATTATGGAAATGATAGGCCTCCTGGGGGGTTTGGTGGGGGTTTTATGTAACTGGTAAATAATAGAAAACTGACATAATTGGGTGTACAGTCTTTAAGTATGCATATTCCTTCCTCATGAGTATGCCCTTGTCTAGGCCAATGTCTAGGGGAACAGATAGTTGTTCACTGAATTCCCCAATGGGGTTCTTTTTCCATTTCTGATATGTTTGAACATCTCCTAGCAATGTCTGTGCCTCCTCAATGTACTGCACCGACACACTTTATTCGAGCAAATACCCGGTATGTACCTGGCAGATACCTGGAATGCGCCGCTCCTCACCTCTGACAAGCCCCGTTGCATTTGCCTTCCCAGCCTGGGTTCATGCCTGGCTGATGGGAGGCTGATCTGTTAAATGATAATGATTAGGATTTAATAGGCTGCAATGCTTCGCGTGTCTACCAGATGGCATAAATTCATGAATTGTAATGCAGTATATATATATATACTGTGCAGTATTGCAGCCAGCGGGAATAAAATGCTTCAATCCCTGCCTGAAAATAACTCAATGCACTCGGGCAGAAAACAGTCACAAACCTCAATACACCCGGGTATACCCGAATTCGTGGGACTAGCCGAGCTCAAATAAAGTGTGTCGCCAGTGTAGTCTTCTTATTTAGGAGATCGGAACACTTATGAGCAAAAACTGACAGGTAGAAAACAGAGACATACAATGGAATACACTTAAAACAAGTGTATTTAATAGTTAAATCACACATTTGATGGACAATCATATTTATCTCCTCCACAATTCATGTTTCAGATGAAATCCGTGTTATACAATTCTGAATATATTTTAAATCACTCCGATCGTGATTTTGCAAATAACAATTTTTATTATATTTGTAATGTTGTTTTAGTACATGCTCCAAGTCATTTTAATTTGTCCGGTGCACGTGCAGGGTTAACCCAATTAGCCAATTTGCATACCTTGAATAACCTGTAGTATCAATCGGACTTAGATGTGGAACACTATTTAAGATCCCAGTGCAATCCCATGAGCAAGTACCCCTGAGGAAGCTTAATGTGAAATGCGAAGGGTGACCCTCACAGGCCGCTGTAATTTTAGAAACACTCCAAATCTGTTTGTTTGGCTCCTGCATCTGTTAACACCACCATACAGACGCAAGTCCACGCGGAGGAAGCCGCTGCTAATCCGACCTCCGCCCCACCCGGCTGTGCACGGGCCAAGGCAGGAGAGATAAGGTGACAGGACCCTCATCCAGAGCTCCACCTTAGAGGAATGGACAATGCCATATAACAGACATGGAGGCGATCGAGTGAAAGGGACCCAACAGACTCCAGTTGTAAACATACCAGGAGGAAGGGAGACCGAAGCTGCCACAGGCTGGAAAGCTATGTTCGAAATGTGCAATTGAAATAGGCATTTGTGAGTGCAACTTACCTTTTATCGCAGTACATTTATTATAAAACGTTATTATGCCATGGTATTTTCCTCTATTTTTGTAAGGATGTCATTACCACCTGGGGAATCTGAAAGAAAACCTACGAATCCCTGCATTTGGTTATAAAACCCACAGGAGGTAATTCCTAGGAGTTAGATTGTCCGGTGTGAATCACCAAAACAAGAATATCTCTAAGTGCTCCATATACATGTAGCCCATGTCCCCCCCCCCCCTGTATATGGACACTCTGTCTAGTGTGTGCAGTATTACACGGTTGAGTCTATGCACCAGAGGATATGCTGTGAGACTACACTATACACTTAGACTGCGTATAACCAGATTATATTGGTGTTATGCTACAGTTTGCACCAGAAGCGCCATCAGTGCCCACATAAAAATGCTACATGCCCTACCTATTGTTACACTGCTTCTGGGCCATAGAGAGAGGCTTCAACACATGCCCTCCTTATCTTTCTTTAACCTTTCCAATGCTGGTTACGCCAGGAATACATTACCCAATAGTCCCCAGTCCACACCCTTAATTAATAATATGATACAACACAATTAGTGGATGAAAACAGGCCATATGTTTTATTATTTTACATTGCTTATGCCAGATTAACTCATAAACTCACGGATCCCTGTGGCTTGCATTCTTCAGTCAAAAGCTATTTAAGCTCAATTACTCCCCCAGTCCATACAGTAACTTAAACTCCCTTCTGCACACCTCCTGCATACCTACTGCACACCTCCTGCACACTTCCTGCACACCTCCTGCATACCTCCTGCACACCTCCTGCACACCTCCTGCACACCTCCTGCACATCTCCTGCACACCTCCTGTACACCTCCTGCACACCTCCTGCATACCTCCTGCATACCTCCTGCACACCTCCTGCACACCTCCTGCACACCTCCTGCACACCTCCTGCACACCTCCTGCACACCTCCTGCACACCTCCTGCACACCTCCTGCACACCTTCTGCACGCCTCCTGCACACCTCCTGCACACCTCCTGCATACCAGCCAAACCTGATATTACTATTTTCTTACGAACATTAAAGATCTGGCATGAAACAAAAGCCACTAATACATAAGCTGTGACAAAACAAATTATACAAACATACTTTTTTTTAATTACACATAATAAACATTACATAAAAATAAAACAATGAAATATAAAGATAACATTAAATCTTTAAAGCTTAATTAAACATTTTAAAACAAAACTCTACCTAAACATATCAGGAAAGGAGAAAAATCCGATCTTTGACGCTGACCGGCTGCATCCGTTAGCTGGTTCCGCTGCTGCCAATCATGCCAGCACTTCTTCCTCGTGCCACCTCCACACCGGTGTGTCCGCAAAATAACCCCCCAACTTAATGCAAGTATGAGGCCGGAGGGTGAGGGGGAAATCGGGTCACGCCACCTCTTCACTACTAGTTATTACAGACTCCTCCACTCCCCTAAATGTTTGCTGGCCCAATCAGGACTACAGCCTGTCAGTCTGCTCCCTGTCACATTCACAATGCATAGCTCTTATTATCTGCTTTATATGTCCTTGTCTTGTCATGAAGAAGAAAAATCTAAATCCCGGATTGGGAAGTGTCTGCAGATTCTGACCATGTGGAAGATCTGGCTTGAGACTTTACATATTTCTCCAGGAACTGTGGACAGATGCAACCTGAGTAGTTCAATAACTCTATGAATTTGATCTTGAATTTGACTCCAATAAAGGCATATAGAACAGGATTCAAACAGCAGTGAAAATAACACAGGCCAGATGTTACTGATAGTGCAATATCAATGTGGCTTTCTAGTCTGCAGTCCCTAGCAAAGATCTGCAGAATACTCAATGTGTTCATTAAAGCTGCGATGTTATAGGGAGCCCAGCACAAAAAAAAGGACAACACCAAAGCAATGATAACTCTTAGTGCTCTGTGCTTCTTAAACCCCTGAGACCTGAGCAGTGTGAGAGCAATGTGAGTGTAGCAATACAACATGCCACACAGGGGCAATAAGAAGCCCAGCACCTGGTACAGAAATGTCAGGGCCAGCCTCCAGGACGTGGAAGTGTGGGAGGGAAATTGGTGCTGGCACTCCGTCATGTTAGCACGATATTCATGCATCACCTGGAAAAACACTATATCAGGGAGACTTAGTAAAACGCACAGACACCAAACCACCAGGCAGCTCCAGTGCACCAAGTGTGATCTGTGCTTCTTGTATATCTGGACTGCATAGACTATGGACAAGTAGCGATCGCAGCTGATGCAGGCAAGAAGATAAATGCCAGCATAGAAGTTGACCTTGAAAAGGGAGCCAACAATTTTACACATGACACTCCCAAAGTGCCAGCCGGAGACTGCCTGCGCTGCCCAGAAAGGCAGTGTCAGGACCAGCAGGATGTCAGCCACAGCTAAGTGCAAGATAAACATGTCAGTGCTCTGCAGGCCTCGCTTGTTCCGCAGCAGAACCACCAATACCAGCACATTACCCAACAGTCCCAGCACAAACAAAAGGCTGTAAAAAGCTGGCAAAAAACTTTGGTCAAAAGCTTTGGTCTGCTGCAGGCTGCACGGGGTGAGGCTGGCGCTCTCAGAGTAATTCTGATAATCATAAGTGCTGTTATTTTCATAGAATTCTTCCAAATCTGTGCCAGAAAATACCTGAAAACAAATAAAAGATAAGTGAAAATGTTTTCATTGGAAACAATTTTCCAAAACTAATAGTATAGGGGTATTCTTATGTTAACCTCTTCTTCTCTGCCTTTCATTAAACTATAGAAAACATTGGAGGGTTAACCTGGACAAAGTCGAGTCAGATCTAAATCTTGTAATGATGTATTTGCCTCAGCATTTTAAGCTACTGATTCTGTGCAAACATTCCTAATTCCGCAATAAATAACTCCCATAGAATACATTTAAAAATAGACAGAAACAAAAAATAATCACCTAAGCAAATACTCTACATTACATTTTTGCTTGAAAAACATTCTTATGTGATACTACATTTTTTGCATTTTCAAAAAGAAGCATTGGAAAGTAAAGTCCTCTAAAGCTCATTGGATTTGCACTCAGTGATTATTTCTTTTGCTTTTGCCATTCTGTAAATCACGATATTCCATTGTGCATTATTAGTAAATAATTCCATTTAAACACCTTATTGGCAGTCACCATAAAAATGAGTCGGCAGAGCAATATCAGAACCCTGACTATCTGCATTACAAAGACTTGAGGGTCTATTCAGGTAGCTCCAAAAAGTGACTTACACAGTTTTGAGCACATTTCGAGCACGTTTGCATGTGTAGGTATTCATAGAGCTCCGATAACATGCCAAATTCACTTGAAAACGGCTTCTTCCCAATCGATAACACTCTCTCTCAGACAAACCGAGTGGTAGCTCAGCTGTGTATGTAGCTTGATATGCGCATTGCGACTGCAACTCGCAGGTCTGATCTGGCTACCATGGCTAAGGCCGCCAACAGGGGGGGACAGAAGGTACTGGCGTCCCGGACCCCGTGTGTCAGGGGGCCCAGCCGCCCGTGCCCCTGCGCGGCCGTGCCCCTCGATAAATCCCGTCTCCCGGTCATCATTGGGTAACAGGATTTAGCGCGCTCGCGATCCGCCAGGCGTCTCGCTTCTCGGCAAAGGGAAAAAAAAACTCCCCCCTCTTCTGATTGGCTGGCACGTGTTGGCACACTGCCAGGTTTTTTTTTTGCCCGCAGCAAGCTCTAAACGAGCTGGCAAAGCGAGGCCCGCCATTTCCTGCATGGAGCAAGTGGTACACTGGCGACACACTTTATTCGAGCTCGGCTAGTCCCACGAATTCGGGTATACCCGGGTGTATTGAGGTTTGTGACTGTTTTCTGCCCGAGTGCATTGAGGTATTTTCCAGACAGGGATTGAAGCATTTTATTCCCGCTGGCTGCAATACTGCACAGTATATATATATATACTGCATTACAATTCCTGAATTTATGCCATCTGGTAGACACGCGAAGCATTGCAGCCTATTAAATCCTAATCATTATCATTTAACAGATCAGCCGCCCGTCAGCCAGGCATGAACCCAGGCTGGGAATGCAAACGCAACGGGGCTTGTCAGAGGTGAGGAGCGGCGCATTCCAGGTATCTGCCAGGTACATACTGGGTATTTGCTCGAATAAAGTGTGTCGGTGCAGTAAGTACTGCTCCATGCCTCCTTTGCTTCCCCCTTGCCCCCACGCCACCCTGCTCCGATTCCCCCCCTGCTCCGATTTCCCCCCTGCTCCGATTCCCCCCGCTCCGATTCCCCCCCCTGCTCCGATTTCCCCCCCTGCTCCGATTTCCCCCCTGCTCCGATTCCCCCCGCTCCGATCCCCCCCCCTGCTCTGATTTCCCCCCTGCTCCGATTCCCCCCGCTCCGATTCCCCCCCCTGCTCCGATTTCCCCCCTGCTCCGATTCCCCCCCTGCTCCGATTCCCCCCGCTCCGATTCCCCCCCCTGCTCCGATTTGCCCCCTGCTCCGATTCCCCCCTGCTCCGATTCCCCCCCGCTCCGATTCCCCCCCCGCTCCGATTCCCCCCCGCTCCGATTTCCCCCCCGCTCCGATTCCCCCCCGCTCCGATTCCCCCCCGCTCCGATTCCCCCCCTGCTCCGATTCCCCCCCGCTCCGATTCCCCCCGCTCCGATTCCCCCCCGCTCCGATTCCCCCCCCGCTCCGATTCCCCCCCCGCTCCGATTCCCCCCCCTGCTCCGATTCCCCCCCGCTCCGATTCCCCCCCGCTCCGATTCCCCCCCGCTCCGATTCCCCCCCGCTCCGATTCCCCCCC